>NW_027263753.1:0-1424 GCF_044049455.1 Aspergillus lucknowensis | reverse complement strand
GAACGTACCTCGGCCGCAATCAGTTTGTGAAGCAACACTCCCCGTCTCATATTGGCCACCGTCACGGCAATCATCACCAGCAAGGCACCGACCATGAACCCCTGTCCCCACGCTTCGACCGCTAACCCATCCGAGCCTGTAGGTCGACCAGCAGTAATAGAAGGCATGATAATCCCCGCTCAGTCGATGGTGGTGGAAATCACACGACCGCCCATGGAAATGGCGCCTTAAGTAGCCGGGAGATACCGATCATCGAGAACAATCGGAAGTAGCGTCAACAGTAAGGTGGCAAAATCCGGGATGCAATTTCAGGGGACGGCCCCTGCCAACCGCCTGGAGGTCAAGAGAATACTCGCCGCCGAGCCGGGGCCTGAACACCACGACTAGCCGTGGGTGGCAACGGCCTGGGCCGATACGCAGGCAGTCATGGACTCGCTTCCCCAGCCGCTGCCCGCAAGCACAATTGTCTGTCGAGCCCATTGACCGGTACAGTACAGCATCCAATCCTAGAAGCTAGGGCCCGGCCGCGGCGTGGCACATCCCATTTCCAGTACCGCGTGTGTCCACAACACATCGACCCGCCAAAAGGGGCCACGGTTAAACACAGCAATCTGGACCCGCCACGTTCCATGGCTCTCGTCAGACAATAATCTTCCCAAGTCGAAGATACCTGCCTCTGGATGGATCCGTGCAAATGCACCGTAGGGTATAAATTGAGGGTAATGACTCGCATCGGAATGCTGCTGTAACCCCAGGGACCGCACATCATGGTTACTTCTTCAATATCGGCACGACCTGTGCCAACATTATCTGAGCCATCCTTCCCCAGCAGCACGCCCGTGTCCGACAACTCGAGGCCGGTTAGCCCCAGGACCGTTGGCGACACCTCCCTTGAACCAGTTACCCACGGGTATGCAAATCGATGCTCGGCCATCGCAAGCACCAACTTGGAACTCCCGCCTCCTCCTCACCACCAAGAGAGACAGGTACCCCTCAGTTACACGGCAAACCCCTGGGCCGTTCAACTGAGTCAATGGGCGAGCTCCCGTCGGGCGTGTCTTCTATCTCTGCATTCACAGCACGATTTCCTTCCACCGGTCGGCCTTCTGAGCGGGTCTATCCTGGAATCTGATCCGTTTCCTGCAACGCCAGCGCCAACGGCTGGTCCAGGCGCGAACTTCCGGCGGAGAAACGCCGTGGTCGATCTATTGCCTTCGCCATTCCCGCGACCAGGAGCGCAGGGCTACGAGCTACTGATCAAGGAGGTCTGCCATTGGTACAATCTGTAGGCAAACGCCCCCCACCGAACCTTTCCTGCACCGCTGGCTGATCCTGCAGATTCCGTCTCCACATGTGGTCGGCAATGGCCTCGATGATCGGTATCCCATGGCAGGAGGTTGAGGACTTATGCTTGCGGCTGGGTA
>NW_027263752.1:0-1476 GCF_044049455.1 Aspergillus lucknowensis | reverse complement strand
TATCAGGGGGCCTAGGAATATTAGGGATTGAATTCCTAGGGTAAAATAGGGACCCTAGGGGTAGCTGGGTAGGGGAGAGCCCTAGGTAGGCATGCCAGCGCTTGCTAAATTCAATTAAAGCAGTTTGATGGTCTGGGATAATCCCTTGAAAGCTTGCTACCTGCCTTGCATAGGTTTGCTAACCTCTAAATCTAGAATAATTTATCTAATTGGCAGCTAGGGTCTCTAGGTCATATTTATTATCTTCCTGATTAAAATAGGTATTAGGGTCTTCCTTGAGCCCATGGTGAATAAAGGCCTTAGCTAGATGCCTCCAGGGTCCTAATGAAATAGCCTGCCCTAGATATTGCCTGCTTAGACCTTTTAATGTTCTAGATAAAGTCCTAGAATCAAGAATCTTGCTAGTTTTCATATTATAAAATAATAGAAAGTCTTCAGCAGGTAATTCCCTAGAAATCTGCAAAACTAGGTATTCTTCAAAGGGGCAAATAGCTAGTAAATAGACTAGAACTAGGTAGGATAGTGCCTTAGGCAGCACCCAAATTGCATTAGAGGTCTGATTAGCCCTCCAGAAATTCTTTGAATACCCTGGGCGAATTAGAAATAGGTAGGAGGTAGGATCTAGATATAGATTCCTAGTAGTAGTCATGGTATTTCTCCATATTACCTGGTTTATTTCAGTACCACAGGCAGGGGCCCCACTAGTTAGGTGACATAGGGCAAGCAATTCTTTTAAAAATTTTGAAGAAGCATCTAGGTAGGCAAGACCTTTTGACTTTTTTAGAACTAGCTAGTCTTTAGGGCTAGAATCAAACCATTCTTCTAGGTTTTCTGGTTCTAGAATTCTAGATAAAATAAAACTAGATAGCTGCTGCGCTTGGGGATTTGCTAGAATTGAAAAATTATTAGATATTTTACTAATAATTTCAAATTTAGCTACCTTTTCTAGGAAGATTTAACCCTGAAAGCTCTGGAAATTTAAAAATCCTAAAAATAATGAATTTGCAAGCTGGCTAGCTAGATTTTTAATACCCTGAACTAGTAGGGTAGTCAGGCCCTGCTAGGATATCTCTAGGTGGCGATATTTTATAGTATGGGGGCTAACTAGGTAGATTTCTCCTAGGGTAGTATCATGCTTGCTAATAAAAAGGGCAATATTTCTTAGAGCAAGTATATGACCTAGAGGGGTCTCTGCCTGGGCAGTAAAATATTGAGCCATCCAATCCTTTATATATATAGCCATGGGGGGGTTATTCTCTATAGGATTATAGATTTCTACATGAAACTAATATAAAAATATATATTAATAGCATTTAATAATTGCAGAATAGATCTGACTAATCACCCTAACATATTTAAAGCAGTCACGGGAATAATCCCATGAAAAGCAGGCTAGAAATGCATATAAAGGAGTTACTATAGCATCTGGAGCTTCTTGCTTTGCTAGCTGCAGGGCTAGCTTAGTAATTAATTGAA
>NW_027263751.1:0-1542 GCF_044049455.1 Aspergillus lucknowensis | reverse complement strand
AAAATATTTATATTATTATAACTTGATAATATATAACTATAAAATTAAAAAATATATTTTCTATTCTAAAAAATAGCTAATAATATATAACAAGAATTATTATATTAAAGAAAAATAAAAATAGTATAAGAAATACTAATAAGAGGTTTAGTTTTATATAACTAAAAGCTAAGTATTACTAATTATACTTGTTATAATTAATAGATATAAAGTAAGAATTTTAATAGATTCTAAAATATTAGATAATTTTATAAGACCCAAGTTTACTAAATAATATAGGATTAAATCTAATCTAATAAGATAAAGCCTTTAAATTATTAGATTTAGAAGCAAGATACTATACTATAAACCTAAAATAAAAACAAGAATTATTTAGATAAACTTAGGAATATATAATAAGGATCTAATATTTAAAATTATACTAATAAAAGAAAGACTATATAATATAATTATAGGAATACCTTGGTTAATAAGATAAGAACTAACTATTAACTAGATAAAAAAAGAAATTATAATTAAGAAATACTATTTAATTATAAAAAAACAAGATTATAATATACAAGCTTATAATATTAAAAAAGAATTAGGAATAATCTCTAGTAATAAGAATTAAAAAATAATAAATATTTTAGAATAAGAAACTACTTAAATAGAAATAATAAATAGGATATATAAAATATTAAATAAAATAGTTAGAAATAATAAAACAAGGATCTAACTTGTAAAAAATAGATATTTTAAATTAAAAAAAGTTTATAAAGCTAAACTTATTAAAATTAAGAAATTACTACTAAAAAAGTACTATAAGTTTATTAAATTATTTATAAAACTAGATTATTAATTATCTAGTTATAAACTATAATATAAAACAAGAATACTATTAAAACTAAATATTAAGCTATTACAAGTTAAGTAATACTAAAAATTACCTAAAAAATTAGTAATAAAAGATAAGTTTATTAAGAAATTTTTAGAAACTAGATATATATATAAATTAAAATCCAAGATATTATTATAACTAATATTTATACTAAAAAAAAATAGAAAAATAAAAATAGTAATTAATTATAGAAAACTTAATAATATTATAATACTAGATATAAATAAGATACTATATATAGGACAAAAGAGAGATTTACTATAAAAAACAAAAATTATAATTATTTTTAATATATAATAGGGTTATTATAACCTCTTAATATATAAAAATAATATCTAGAAGATAATATTTCTTATAAACTAGGGGTTATATAAATAGGTTATTATATCTATAGGATTTATATAATTATCTATAGAATTTTTAAGATTTATAATTTATATATTATAATAATATTTTAATAGGGTTATTATTATATACTTTAATAATATGATTATTTATTTAGAAAATCCTAATAAGTATAAAAAATATATTTAAGAAGTTATAATAATAATACTAGAAGCTAGATTAATATTAAATATTAGAAAGTACAAATTTAATACTATAAAAATTAAATATTTAGGTATAAAACTTATACTAGAAGAATAGTAAATACTATAAGAAAA
>NW_027263750.1:0-1549 GCF_044049455.1 Aspergillus lucknowensis | reverse complement strand
TAAAAGTAGTAATTATATCTAATATATTTATATATCTAGTTTATACTAAAATACTTGTATACTAGTATATTATAATATTTTTTAATAACTTATAATATAAGTATTAGTAAAATATAAATAAGTTTTTTAATTTAAAAAATCCTATCTTTTTCTAGTACTTCTAGTATAGATATAAAAACTTATTATATTAATTTATTCTTTTTTATAGCTTTCTTAATTATATTAATTATAATTTTTAATAATTATATAATAGCTGCTAGGATTATAGGATTATTTTTAAATATCTTATTTTTATTTCTTTTTAGAATTACTAGTTAAAGTTTTCTAGTCTTGTTTTTATAATCTAGTTATTTACTAAGAATATTAGTTTAGCTATTTTCTATACTTTTATAATACTTAATTTTATAGTTATACTATAAAAATAACTTTATTTATCTTACCTATCTTTTTATTAATTTTTTAGTTATTATAAAATAGATAAGATTTTTATAGTTAAACTTTATAATAATAATATATTTTATTTCTTGTAAGTAAACTTTTTAATATTTAAATACTATTATAATAGCTAGTAATTTTTTATTATAGATATTATAATTTATTTCTAGTTCTATTAGCTTTTTTAACTAGAATCTTATTAATCTTAGTTTATTATTTAATTTTAACTAGGTTATTCTTGCCCTAATAATATAATCTAATATATTAGTTTCTAGTATTATAAGTAGTTCTAGATTATATTATAATATAATTAGTATTATTATAATAATTTTTTTTATAATATTAAAATTTCCTATTATTCTTTTATCTATTTATATACTTATTTTTTTTAAAATAGTTTAAATAAAGGTACTATATAGAATATATATTAATTAATATACTTTTAATAATAGTTTAAAAGCTTTAAAAATTATTATAATTTTTTTAAGTTTTTTAATATAAGCTATTCTCTAATAGCTATTACTTTAAAGGTTTTAGGTTTTAATTTATCTATAATAATCTAGTAGCCTAGAAACTTAATTTTCTAGATATAAAATTTATATTTCTTAAATTTATATTATAATTTAGCTTTTTTTATTTTTTTAAGAATTTATTTAATATATTTTATATACTATTTCTTATTTTTTAAAAAAACTAGTATATTATTAAGATATATAAGCATAAATTTATTTATTAATTAAAATAAGTTTTTTTTTTTCTTTCCTTCTTTCTTGTCTTTATTATCTTTTTTCTTATTTTTATTATTTTCTAGTTTTAGTATTTTATTAATAAATCTCTAGAATATTAATAGTATATTAATTAGCCTAAATAATATTACTAGATACTTGTAAAAACTAAATTTTATTTAAAATATTATTTTTTATTTTTCCTTTTTTATAATCCTAATATAGTAATAAATATTAGTAATATTAAATTTAGTAAATTATACTACCTTTTAGATTTTATCCTAAATTTCTTAAATCAAGAATAATAAATATTAGTTCTTAATAGTTATATTATTAAGTAGTTAGAAATTAATATATAATTAATTATTTCTATTTTTTTTAGTATAAAT
>NW_027263749.1:0-1555 GCF_044049455.1 Aspergillus lucknowensis | reverse complement strand
TACGTAGCCTTTATTGTACAAAATCCGGGATCTATACTGTAGTGCGTGCCAACATTATTATGGCTTGACCATTGCTGGGGATTCTGTGCTTCCAGTTAGCAACGTACTGTTACTCCATCCCGTCCGCTACTTTGAAAGATGGACGATAGAGAGAAATCTGCACGGGGACATGGGATCGGGCGTTTAATATCGCACACGTGTACTGTGCTGGAACTATAGTTTCCGAAATATACCAGTGAAGTTTCCTTTGGGAATCAAGTCATCCGAGGGCAACGGCAGGATTGAATTCGTGAACTGCACTGCCCTATATTGTAAACGCATTATTGCCGCGAAGTGTAATATTTGAAAAAGAAGAAACGTCAAGATTGGGCTCCCAGAAATGATCAAACAAGAGTTTCCGATCTGTTCAGCATTTCCTTCTCGAGACCTCTGACGTAACTCGCAACTGACCCTTTTATCCGCTCTTCCCAGCGAAACCTCAGCCATGCGTCTACGAAAAGATACACGTTCCGATTCGGCACGAGAATATCCCAGCAACGGGCGGAAAATGCAAACAAGATTCGAATGGAGAGAACCGCGTCCCGGTCGTTACTGCAACCTTCGCTGCCCGTACAACCAGGACCATATCCAAGAACCGAGGTACCACTAGTGACGCGGTTGTGACTTTGCTACTACGCTACAGCAGCCCGAGTAGGTCTTTCGCTCACACCATCATGGTAGAAAACTCAGGCCAGAAGCACGCACATCACCTTCCGTCCAAGAGGAGAGGCTCGGCAACGGGATGCATTGATAGGTGTCTTTTGTAGAATGGCAAATTTCCCCGACGTCGCATTCTTTGAAACGCCAACGCCCGTTTTGGCAGTAACCAACACGGTTATAGCTGCACGTGTATCTCTCATTCGGCCCGCAATCGCCTCCCTCCGTATAAGATAACTCGGTACTTGGAGCAGCTCCCCCCATAGGGGCAGGCGGATCGAGGATTCCGCCCGGATATGGAGGGCCTCCGGGTGAGGGAGAGGATGAATATTCCGCGTCCGGGGGTTGGTTGTCACAGGAAAGATTACCATTCTGGTTGCTAATATAGCGGTCTGTATATAACCAGTTAGTCGTTGGTCTCTCCATCTCTCTGATAGCGGGGAAGTTGTACATACTTAGGTCGATGTGAGTATACTCCTGCAGATTTGTTGAGCAGTGACACAGCAATTGGAGGTCGTTTGGCGGGTCGGCATGTAGGGCACATAACGGACACGTACTGACGGTATCGCCTCCCTTGCTCTTCAGAACCAGCGCCCCGCCGTCCTGGGAAAAGCACAAATCGAGGTCAAGCTGGCTAGGAACTCTAACTCCGGACTTGGAGCTACACTCGGCATGGAGATGATAGTCATCGTCCAAAACGATTGTGGAGCAAGTGTTGATGAAATTGCCAGCATGGACTAAAGCCGCGAAGAGCCAAGTGATTATCAGATATCTCATCTTGGGTAAGAGCATGATGCCGCTGAAGAAAGCTGCAGCCATACGAAGATACTTAGAAAGGAGTGCCCGCACATATACTGTA
>NW_027263748.1:0-1645 GCF_044049455.1 Aspergillus lucknowensis | reverse complement strand
CTAATAAAATAGTAATAACTTAATATAAGACTTATAAAATATAATAGAAACCCTATAAGAAGATAAAAACTATAAAGTTAGTAACTTCTTAAAAAATAAATCTTGTATTTATATACTACTACAAGTAATAAATTAGGAATAGTCTAGAAAAATATAGCAAGATTATATTATAAAATATAAATAATATAGAGACTAGATATTTCTACTATCCTTAAAATATAAAAAAGTATATAAATAAATAATAAAAGAATTTAAATAAATATTATACTTAAGAAGAATATATTTTTATAATAACTAAATTAGATACATGTAAAACTACCTATATAACTATTACCAAATATTTAAAGGAATATTATATTAAAAAATTAATTAAATATTTTACTATAATAATTTTTATAGAAAATATATTTATATAAAACAAGAAAATAAATAATATTTATAATAGTTAAATATATTAGACAAGCTAGACTATAAATATTTTATAAAAAAAATTATAACTATATTTTTACAAGTAAAGAATATTAAAAAATATCTATATTACTATAATTTAATAATATATAACTATAAAATTAAAAAATATATTTTTTATTTTAAAAGATAAATAATAATATATAACAAGACCTGCTATATAAAAAAAGCAAAAATATTATAAAAAATATTAATAAAAAGTTTAGCTTTATATAATAAAAAGCCAAGTATTACTAGTTATACTTGCTATAATTAATAAATATAAAACAAGGATATTAATAGACTTTAAAATATTAGATAAATTTATAACATCTAAATTCATTAAATAATATAGAATTAAGTCTAAACTAATAGGACAAACCCTTAAGATTATTAGATTTAGAGGAAAGATATTATACTATAAACCTAAGAAAAAAATAATAATTATTTAAATAAACTTAGAAATATATACTAAAGATCTAATATTTATAATTATACTAATAAAAAAACTATATAATATAATTACAGGAATATCTTGATTAATAAAATAAGAACTAGATATTAACTAGATAAAAGAAGAAGTTATAATTAAAAAATATTATTTAATTATAAAAAAACAAGACTATAACATGAAGATTTATAATATTAAAAAAAAATTAAAAATAATCTCTAATAATAAGAATTAAAAGATAATAAATATTTTAGAACAAGAAACTACCTAAATAAAAGTTATAAATAGGATATAAAAAGTATTAAGTAAAATAACTAGAAATAATAGAATAAAAATCTAACTTATAAAAAATAGATATTTTAAGCTAAAAAAGTTTATAAAGCTAAACTTACTAAAATTAAGAAATTATTATTAAAAAAGTACTATAAGTTTATTAAATTATTTATAAAACTAGATTATTAACTATCTAGTTATAAATTATAGTATAAAACAAGAATATTATTAAAATTTAATATTAAGCTACTACAAGTTAAATAATACCAAAAATTATCTAAAAATTAGTGATAAAAAAAAAGTTTATTAAGAAATTTTTAGCAGCTAGATATATATATAAATTAAAGTTCAAGATATTATTATAACTAATATTTATATTAAAAAAAATAGAAAAATAAGAATAATAATTAATTATAAAAAACTTAATAATATTATAATACTAGATATAAACAAAATACTATATATAAGATAAAA
>NW_027263747.1:0-1655 GCF_044049455.1 Aspergillus lucknowensis | reverse complement strand
GTCCTTGTTTCCGGTATGTTGATGCAAGGTTGGCTATGCTGGTCAGAGTGTCGGGATGCTCCGGCCCTAGCACCTGTTTCGAGGTCTCCATCACCTGCACTTGCAGCTCTTCTGCTTCCTTCCATCGCCCTTGATTCCAGTATATTAATGCAAGGTTGGCCATGCTGGTTAGAGTGCTGGGATGCTCGGGCCCCAGCACCTGTTTCCAGGTCTCCATTACCCGCACCTCCAGCTCTTCTGCCTCCTTCCATCGTCCCTGAACGTTGTAGGTCGATGCCAAGTCAGCCACGCCAGTTAGCAAGGAGAGAAGACCAAGACTACTCATATCTTTCCTCTGCATCTTTATAATGTCCTCAAATAGCACAGCCGCTTCGTTGTATCTTCCATCTGTCCGGAGACACCTCCCAATATTCCGAATCAATTTTATGTATTTTTCTCGCTTATTTTGGAAATCGCTTTCACCAACAAGTGCAAGGGCATGTGGTAGATAATCTCTCCAAACTGTTCGATTTTTATGGTCATTATCAGGGAAAGCGTGGCTGAAGTGGTCAGCTGTTTCTTGTATGCGCTGGCTAAATTGCTGCTGTTTTCTGAGCCAGTTCCGAGTTGAGAGGTAGACCAATCGATGGAGACTTAGGGTATGGCCTTTGACGTGCTCGCTAACAAAGGAGAATGCCTTAAGAAGCCCAATTGCATCAATTTTCTTCTTTTTTGAGCCGGCTTCGGGAAGTAAAGCTTGTGGGATATTCCGTGGACTGATGCAGGCCATGAATGATAGATAATCAGCTGCCAGTGGATTGAGTTGCTGAATCTGCTTGAAGGAGATCAACCAGGTAGTAGCCACTGGATTCTGGGTATCTTTATATCGCCCGTCATCTCCAAAGTCTTCACTGAGTAACTCGACTACATCAGACTCTTGTTCCTGCAAGAGTACAGAGTAGTCAGAGAGCTCAATATCATTGGAGTTGATATATGCTGCTGCCTGGGTTATTGCCAGCGGGAGAAACACCAGCTGTTTCAGAAGAGAAATAGTTGCATCCCTGTTCTTGAGCAGCTCTTTTCTGATCAGTACCATTTCTAGCATTTTCACACTAGTCTCTGCATCCGGCTCGGAGACATCGATCACAAAAGGTGACGCCAGCTTCACCGCCAGCTTTCGATTGCGAGTCGTGAAGAGAATACGGCCTCGCTCGCTTTGAGGCACGAAGTCTGTCAGTGCCGTTGCAGCACCGCCTCCAACCCACATCTCCATATCATCTGCATTGTCAAACACAAGAAACCACTTCCCAGCACCGCCTTGGCTAAGATAAGCCTTGACACGCTCTTTTGCCTCAGCAGGCTTCACTCCTTGTATTCCAACAGTCTGTGCAATACTCAGGTAGGCTTGTTCAACACTGTCATGGCTGATACAAGGAATCCAGAATACTGACCAATGAGAGTCTCTTGCGCGCATGTGATAAGCCAATTCAAGTGCAATTTGAGTTTTCCCCACCCCACCAAGGCCACAAATGGCGATCTTCGCCGGTCCATTGGTTTGCTCAATCAATTCTTCAATCCGAGCAATTTCTTCTTCTCGACCGACAAATCCTAAGTTCTTCTGAAAGGGGACCATCCAATAGCAATTTCCGTTGGCCTTTAGGTTTTGGTCGGCACCC
>NW_027263746.1:0-1681 GCF_044049455.1 Aspergillus lucknowensis | reverse complement strand
GCACCAGGTAAGACAAGTCAATCCGAATCCTTCTGAAGTCCCGTGTGAGAGCCCGGGGTTAGGAGCGCACGAGAGGTCGTCGCTTCGATAACACTACCTTTGCCCATAAAGTAGAAGATAAAACCAAAAGGGAGTCAAGCAAGGAACCTAGTAATACCAAGAAGCAGCCATCTAATAAGAGAAAGCAAGGTTGTACTAATCCTAGGCTATAATCCTAGGAACAAGGACCTAAAGCAGCTACTCCCTATAAAGGATATATGCAAACCTATAATTAAAAGAAGTACTACTATCTCTTTCTAGAACTTGCCCGCGGACCATTTAGACCTAATAAGTAGATCCAAGTGCTTGTTAAGAAGATATTAAACCTTAATAAAGCCTTTATAGTAGAATATATGGAGAAAAAGGTAAAACAAGAAGCAAAAAAATAACTAGAGGATTGCCTATATATAGAAGTTAGCAAGGGAAAGATACTAGCAATATTTTAAATAGAGAGTTCTGCTATATACCCCTTGAAGCACTCCTTAATCCTTGATTTAGGAACAATAACCCATGTCTTTAACTAGATATCTTGATTCAGGAAGTATAGGAGAGCAGATATTAAAGATTTCCTATAGGCAGGCAATTTAAAGGTGCCTATTAAAGGATATAGAAGCATCAGCATCAAGGTTCAAACCTAAAAGCAAGGAGAGAGAAGATATAGATACCTTCTGCTTTAAGATATTGCCTATTATACAGGTATAGTAATGAATTTAGTATTACTCAAGATGCTTAATTAAGGAGGCCTCTAGTAGGACAATCATCCAGATAGGAATATTATTTAAACCTAAGAAGGCGCAGTTGTTGCATACCTAGAGAGATGATTTAACTAATTTGTGTTGGAGTATAATATAATATTAACAACTGTACCAGCAAGCTTCTAAATTAATACTAGTATAATAGATACGCGGTTATAGTATTAATAATATAGTTACCTAGGACTGCAAGTACTATAATACCTAGTTAGTAATACAATCAGGGTCAAGATCAAAAGACCTATAATAGTCAACTATAATGCTTGTGGAATTAGCAAGATAAAGCACTAGATAGGAAGGCATGAGTAATATTATAAAGACAAACCTGGATTGCAATTAGTATTTAATTTCTATAACTTTAAAGGGTTAATACATGCAACAAGCCTCATACTAGTTATAGATAGGTGGTCAGGTCTTATATAGGACTACTATCTAATATCTTAACATGTAGAACCTATATACAACTACATGCTAGACCTTTTTACCCTGCTAGAGCAATAATATAATATAAAACCACAAGTATTAGAGTGTGATAGTGAGATCAAGGTGCAACTTAAGGAATTTTATAGATTAAAAGGCTGCCAAGTCAAGCATTTAACACCTGATATACAAGCTTAGAATAGAGGCATAGAATACTTAGGGGGTATTATAAAGAATAAGGCGCGTGTACTAAGGCAAGACTCGAAACTACCAATATATCTGTGGCCTGAATACACCAAAACAGTAGTATACCTCTATAATAGAATACCTTAATACATCAGCAATTGGAAAACACTATTAGATCAATTTTATACCTATTGTCACGGTCGGTGCCTGAACCGACAGGCATCAACGACGACCCCTCTCTGACCCCGCTCAGATGGCTGCCCGACGGCGGCCCGACGGCCGAT
>NW_027263745.1:0-1681 GCF_044049455.1 Aspergillus lucknowensis | reverse complement strand
TATCTAATTTAGCAGAACTAGAGAAAATTAGTTCTCAAGAATATAAGTACTTGTAAAGTACTTAATAAGTACTTAAACTTACTTTTTTACTGCTTCGACTAGAGTTAAATATTTCCCCGAGGCATATGACTTTTGATGAGACTGCTCAACAGCATTTGTATGGTTCCGAAGGATATCAAAATAATAAGGCTGAATCTTAGAGCAGGCCTTATTTAAGCCTGCTTTAATAACTGCATTTTTCTTCTGGATTGCCCAGTTCCGGACATCTGCATTCTCATGCTCTAAAATAGTTAGTAAGTGGTCTCCAAGTAGTTGGTAAGTAATTATACTTATAAAAAGATCAACTAGAGTATCATAATCTTCCTCTGATTTGCAGTCTAGAAGACTCATCATACGGCTCCAAAGAGCAGAGCCCTGGTTCCTAGTTCCAATAGTATTTAGAATAGTCCGTTGAAAATGAACTCTGCAGAATATAATTATATGCTGCAAATGCCAGGTAACAGCTCGGTGCTGCGGATCTATTTCAGAAAGATATTGTCCAAGTCCTAATTAGTTAGTAAGTATTTGACAATCAGTTAATAAGTACTTACCAGAATACTGCTTGGTATCCATATCAACAATAATGCCATAGATTCCAGACCCATGAATTGAATCAAAAAGAACTGGGTGTTGGGAGACTTCCTTAATAAGATTAAAAGCTCGCTTAAAAAGCAAGTAGTAACCTTCTGAAGAGTCAATACTAGTAAAGACTCGTAATAAGGTAATAACTATATATTAATAATTAGTAACCAGTTATATAGTACTTAATTAGTACTTACTTTTACACTGATCAGGCATAAATGTTGCAAAAAGCACCTCATTTATGTCTTTAGATCGAATCCGCTTGTAAGACATGTCTACCTCAAATGAAGAAAGGCGTGAGAGGAGATTAATCTGTTCTTTATAGCCACAAATAATCATAGTACCATGTGAATCATGGTATATCTCCTGAATATAATCCTAAGTACTTGGTAAGCCCTTATAAACTGCTTGGTAAGTAACTAAAATACACTTACTTTAATATTCTCGTTAGTATTCTGCAGAAAAATAAGGCCATTAATACCCTGTCCATTAGGATATGAAAGAAGGCGCTGTTTCTGAATAATAGCTGCAATTCGGTCCTTATTACAGAGGCTAGCATGAATCTCTGATAAAGTTGAAGCATTAAATTGCTGACAAAATGCTTCAAGCTGCGGGTTTCGAAGGAACTGGGCTAAATAATAAGTTAGAAACTGCTTCCTAAGCAGTTAGCAAGTACTTGCCTGTAGTTAAAGTTGGATCTTGGATTTGTACAATAATTTGTTTTATTCCCTGTAGGATCCTTTCTGGTGCTTTACTTGGTGGTGGTGGAGGATGCTTATGAACACCCTGAGAGGTAAATAAGACATATGGACATTGTCTTATATCCACAGGAACTAAGGCAGTAAAAATAACATCACAAGGAGTATGCTTTAATTGCCCAGATCCTTGAGGATGATCTCGATCTAATAATAGTAAGCTAGTAGTTACTAAGTGCTTGATAAGTACTTACCACAATATTTTCGTCGAGATGATAGGGGTTCAAAGATACCACATTCCTCTGTCGCTGGCATGATATCTTTATTAAAAAGATCCTCAAGAAATTGGATATCAAGCACTGTAT
>NW_027263744.1:0-1689 GCF_044049455.1 Aspergillus lucknowensis | reverse complement strand
TTTTTTGTCGATTTCGAATGGTCCGATTCGTACATGGTCGAGTTTCTGACTTGGTCGTTTAGTTTTGATGTTTCTGCGGAGTAGGAACACTTTCCCCCCCTCTTCAAAGTCTGGTGCCTCCTGGCGCCCTTTGTCGTAGTAAAGCTTCATCTTGAGGTTGACGAATTCAAGATCTCGGGTGAGTTGCGTTTGGATTCCTTTGAGTTTCCGCACGAAGTGGTTGGCTTCTTCTGCGACTGGTTCTTTTTGGATTGGTTCACCATGCAAGTTTGGGTGATATCCATAATTTGCTTCGAAAGGTGTCATTCCTGTTGCACTGTGGATTGAGTTGTTGTACGCAAACTGAGCCATAGGTAGTTGTTCTTCCCAGTCGTCTTGTACGTAGTTCACGTAGTGTCGTAGGTATTGCTCAATCGTCTGGTTGACCCTCTCAGTTTGCCCGTTTGATTGTGGTCTGTACGCAGTAGTCATGCGTAGTTCGATTCCCATAATGTCGGTTACCGATTTCCAAAACTTGGATGTGAATAGCTTGTCTCGATCCGATGTGATGTATTTCGGTGTTCCGTGGTTCATAACAATCGTATTGACGAAGGTGGTTGCCATTTCTTTTGCCGTCATGTTCGTTCGTGTTGGTTGCAAGTGGATATATTTTGTCAGTCGGTCTGAGATTACCGCGAGGTAATCATATTTTTCCTTTCCTCGTCGTGCTTCTGGCAATGGTCCGACGAAGTCGACTGTAATCCATTCCCATGGTCGTTGTGGAACTTCTGGGTTTTGTAATTTTCCGTATGGCGCGTGCCTCTTTGGTTTGTCTCGTAGACATACTTCGCAGTTGTTGATGTAGCTTTCAACCCTCTTTCTCATGTTCTGGAAGTAGTAATTGCGTCCGATATGTTCACAAGTCCGGTCAATACCGAAATGCCCGTGTGCCGGTGCGTCGTGATGTTCCTTGATGACTCGTGGTACGAGTGTTGGTGGAACATAGATAAGTCCTTTGATTTGAAGGATCCCGTCCTTTTCTAGCGCTTCTGGCGTGGACGCGAGGACTCGTTGCATTAGCTTGTCCTCCTTCATGGCTTCCTTGATTGCGTCAATCATGGTGCCTGATAACTGTATGGTAGCTGCCAGGATCATCGGATTGTTCCCAAGCGTTCCGTCTTCGTTTTTCCTTAGAATCGCTGGTCGAGGTTCCCTAGTCTTGTCCTCGTAATCTGGTCGCCTGCTGAGGGCGTCGGCTTGGCTGTTCTCCGTACCCTTGCAGTGCTCAATCCTGTAGTCGTATTGTGAGAGTAACTCCGCCCATCTCGCCTGTCTCCTCGTCAACTCTTTAGTTGTTGTGAAGTAGGTGAGGTTTTTGTGATCGGACTTCACGGTGACGGTGTATCTTGCTCCTTGCAAGTAGACTCTCCAATGTTTGAATGCTGCCACGATAGCCAGCAGTTCTTTATCATGGATGTCGTAATTCATTTCTGGTCCCGTTAGTTTTCTTGACCAGAATCCTACTGGTCTTGGTTTGCCGTCGGGTCCTGACTGAGTCATTCTTGCTCCAATGGCATAGTCTGACGCGTCGGTTTCCAACGTCGTAGGTAGCTCTGGGTTGTGTTGCGGCATGATTGGTGCCGTCGTGATGGCTTCTTTCATAGCGTCGAAAGTTTTCTGTTGTTCTTTTGTCCATTCGTACGCTTGTTC
>NW_027263564.1:412933-458864 GCF_044049455.1 Aspergillus lucknowensis | reverse complement strand
TAACGTATTTCCCCACCGAACGGCCAACCCCACCGAGTGGCCAACCGCCTCGATTTTCAACGCGCTTTTAGAACTTGAAGCGATTCTCAACCACCAACCAACGCCGATATTAATTAAAATTAGGTATCTAAAGGTACGGGACATCTAGTTCTTTTATGGCCCTGAGTATTGCAATTTGAACATGTTGGTGGAGCGCGTCTTGGCGCTTCAGAAGGTTGACCTGCAGATATCGTCGAAGACCCCCCTGCCTCACGTTCTTGATCATTTCTCAACACCATGAGATCTCTACCTTCTTGTATCGATAGGCCTCCATTATTAGGTATCTGGCGTTTAGATTGACGCCTTTTCTGCCTTGCCTTCTCGTTTTCCGCGCGGAGCTTGTGGTTTTCCTGGGCCAGATAGGCAGTGTTGTATAGAGCTATCTCGCAACCTTTTAGAACTTGCTGTAGGGCCATTTTTGAAGGTATTAGAGGGCTTTGAGAACCATTTTTAAGCAATTTTTTAAGCGAAGATGCTTTTTTCTGCAGCTGGTGAACTGTATGAGGTGTTGCTAGCGTCGAGGAGCTTGTAGAGGCCCCATCAGGGCTTCCAGGTGGAGTTGGTGTAGCAAGCACGATATTCAACCTATCAAGGACTCGCTGGGATCAAATGGCTGTATACCAGCTGCAGCAAAGCCGCTTTGAATGTTTTGAGGTGTAAAAACGGTTATGCGGGCCATAGGATAGGCCTTTAGGAAGTCTAATTTGTCAATATGGTGGAACCCTAGGCGCATTCTCGATTCAACTAAACCACCATATACAGACTTCAAAGGCCCAAAGCAACCGACATCAAGAGGCTGTAGGAGATGTGATGAATGAGGAGGCATGCAAATAGCTATAATATTGTTTTCGCTGCAGATTTTATCAAAGGCAGGTGTAAGATGACTTCCATGGCCGTCTAATATAAGCAATCGATATCGGCCAACTGTACGGCTGCTGGTTGCAGGAATAAAGACCTTTTGAAGCCACTGGAGGCCTATCTTGTCCGTAGTCCAACTATTAGGACTTAATTCAATCCTCCAGTCTGCTGGCAAAGCAAGTTCTTCATACCATCCCTTAATATGAACCTTTCCTTTGAAGATAATGCATGTAGGAACTGACCACCCCTTTGAATTGATACTTTCGATTGTTGTCACCCACTTGCGATTCCCAGGTTGAATAAGGTGAGGTTTTCCAGGCATCTGAGATCTAGTAACTACCTTAGTAGTTGCTATTTGACCCATAGCAAAGCCAGTTTTGTCAAAGTTGTAGATATCTTCATCTGAGATGCCATATTCTAGTTGGAGCTGCTGGAGTTGTTCAAACCACCCCTTTATGACCTTTGGGTCCTCGTATTTGGCTCGATTATAATCGTACTTCCTTGTATATCGAGATTGGACTTCTTCACGGCGTTGAATAAGGCGTGTGACCCAGTTCTTTCCAACAAGTGTACATGGAGTTGCTGTATCTGCTTGCAGGATAAGATTAGCCATTTCCTGAACCTGCGCGTGCCTTGGAGGGACTCCACGTGTATCCTGAGATACTATCCAGTTGACTAAATAGTCTTCCTGAGTTTGAGAAAGCCTGTGGCTATTTGCGCGGAGTTCTAATCGAAATGGTTGACCAGCAAGTTGTTTGCGGAGCGTTGTACGGGGAACATCAAAAGCCTTCAATGCATGATAAACACTTCGAATTTCGGACCTTTTTAAAGCTTCAATGGCAAGTTGGATCCTGCCCTCTTGCTCCACCAAGTTTCGAGGATTTTGACGCGCTTTTGGTGGCATGGTGGAGGTTTGAATTCAACGTGTTGAACGGCGCGTTGAAAATCGGGGCGGTTGGCCGCTCGGTGGGGTTGGCTGTTTGGTGGGGAAATATGTTAAACCTTTTAGTACTATAATAGCTATATAAGTCTAGTCAACCAGCACAAGATAGTTTAAACCTTCACAAATAACCTAGACTACATAATAATTCTAGTCTTGCTCCAGGCTAGTAATTCAGGCCTGAATCTTATTATAGCCTTCTAGGTGATTATTTTAGACCTATACTAGAATCCTTATATAAAGAAACAAGCACTAGGCTATATATAGTATATTAGCTAGTAGAAACCTATCTATATTTACCAAATCCTTATATAAAATATAGTTAAGGATTATATTATAAAGGTTTAGAAAAGGATATCCCTATACTTATATAGGGTTTTAGCTAGATACTCTATAGCCATGCAAGATAGCCTTAGGCAAACTAATCTTGTATATCTCTTGGTAAGTATTAGTAATATATCTTATAGCCCTAGCTACTACTAACTTATCTAGTTATTAGAGGGCCTAAAAGCCTGGTATAACTAGCAAAACTAAACTATATATCTACATGCTAAATAAAGCAAGACATAGGAAGAATATAAAAGCATAATAATAAGGCAGGACTCTACTATATTATAGTATATTACTATCCCTATTAGCTATATTATATATTCTAGTTATATTTTTTATAGCTATAAAATACTTCTTTCTAGGCTAATATATTCCTTATATTACTACCTATAGAGGGGTTCAAGTAATTAATATTATAAAGGCGCGAGTAATATTAAATAATATAATATACTAAAATAAATATACTATATAGTACAAGATTCTATTTTCCTTGTAGTTAAAACTAATTACTTTTTTATAGTATTATCTATATATAACTTTATATAGATACTACCTATTAGCTAGTAGAAGTAGTATAATTTGTATTACTACTATAATTATATATATAGTACTATCTGCAGAGCTATACTCTCTAGATTAAGACTCCTAAAAGTCTCTACTCCCCAAGCATGAAAAATAAATTAAATAGTAAAAGTAATATCTAGTAGCTATATCTCTGCTTGTACTATATATAATATTTTAAATTAGTTATAGCTTGATCCCCAAATCTAGCTATAAATTAGATATTTAGAATATTTATTATTTTTATATTAATTATGCTTGAGATTAATACTATATAGTATTACTAGATAGAGCTAGCAACTATATATATAGAGTAATATAATATAGACTAACTAGTAAAGATAGGTAGCAATACTATACTATATTAGATCTTTTACTTCTTGATTTTATCTTCTAGGCCATTGACTATAGCAGCCTAATCTCTATTATAATTCTACTTTAAGAACTTTCTAATAATCTATAATATAGTCGTTGCAATATTGCAAGTAACTTAAATAAGAAGATAGCTATAGGTATATTTAGCATCTAGCAGGAGGCTATTAATATTTACTAAGTCTAATTCCTCTAAAGACCCAGCTAATAAGAGAGGGGTAGTATCCCATAACTTGATTCTAGGGTCCTGGGCTTTGTGCTGATTATTAGTATCTATACCCTTTACCTCCCAGGGCTTGGTTAGAACCTATAGCTCTAAAAATATATCTATAATCTACTATAGTTTCATGCTATCTAGTATGGCTAGTAGAAGAATAGAATCCTAAAAGATAGCTTAGAAAGTAACCAAATATCCCTTCTCAAGAAAAAGGCTAATTATATATATAAATAGGCTCCCCATGTTTTCTAGCTACCTGGAAAGGTTCCTTTTAAACAGGATTAGGATAATAAAATTAGTATACAAGATTAATAACTACATGGTAAGCTTACAAAGCTTGCAGGAGTCAAGGTCTATAATATCTAATATTACTTCTAGTACTAGGCCTCTGCTAGAGATAGTAATAATCCATAGTATCTAAGTCCTATATAGTCTAGATAAAATACTAGCTATATTACCTGGGTTAGCAAGGATTAACATAGCATTACCCATGTTAGTAGTAATATCTAAATATTACTTCTATAAAATAACTATTAATACTAGATCCTTGGGATGTTAATTCTTGATCCTAGAGAGCTTACCTTCTATAGCTAGTACTGCTTGGTATTAAAGCTAATTATAGCATGGATCTAGTAACCTGTATATATAATGCCTATAAAAAGATTAATATTACTAAGGAAAAGATCTAAGACTACCATGACTAGTAGCAGAGAGAAGCAGGAAAATCTAGGTAGGTCTTTAAAGCTATATAATAATTCTAGTAGTATTATAAATAATACTAGATCTAGGGATCTATACTAGATATTATATTAAACAAAAAATCTAGTATTAGGAACTAAAGAAGTAGATTAGTATTTCTCCTGCTATCTATACCATAAGTTGCTAAAAGAATCCTACTAGGAATATATATTACTTCTACCTATAGAACTAACTCTTCCTTCTACAAGATAACCATAGTATTTATATCCAAGAGTTTTATATCACTCTCCTTTACTACCTAATTAATATTATAGAAATAGAGTAGAAGCTTCTTATTACTAGCAGTAATAGATTTATACTCTAAAAGATAGTAATTAGCAAGGAAAGAATATCTAGTAATAACAAGCTAAGTAGAGCCTATACTCCCCTTTATAGGGGCAAGGATTTAATAGATATAGAGTATATAGTAACTAGTTAAAGTAGGGGTTACTCTAGGCATAATTACTACTTATATATATATACCCTAGGTAAATTCCTAATATTACTTGCAGGACTAGGAAAAGCTATCAAGCTATAGCCTATATTAGTAGATATAATATAGATATATAGTACCTAATAAACATGAAGTAGAGTATAAAAGAATTAGGATATAGAGTCCTTCTTGCTAGTACTTACTTAAGTATAGCCTATCCTACCCATATAATCCCCTAATTAAAGTCCATGTTATTATCCAAGCCAGGTTATCTACTAAACTATCTTGTTTATAGGTAGACATGGCATATAATCTATTATAGGACTTGGTATAGAGCTTAATAGCAAATAGTTACCCTTACTTAGTAAAAGTATTAAATACTCTATTAATGCTAGACTATTGCTTATAAACTAGGTACTACTAATAACTATTACAATACTAGTTAAAGGGATTACTAGGTTAGTTAGCCAGGGGCTTGTAATCTACTTAAAGATATTAGATAATAAAAGCATGCTAACAAGAATCTAGTCTACTAGATTATTTTTAAAAGTCTTAACTTCTACCTCCCTTCTATCTTGACTATCTATTATAATAATCTCCCAAGTAACTACCTCTAGAAAAGGATTAGTGTTATCTATAGTATTAGCCTTGGAAGGCACTTTTCTAATAATAAAGGAGTTGTAATCATCTCCTGCCTGCCTTATAGGATAGTAGTCTAGTAATACTATCCTAAAGGCTATAGGATCTATTTCTATAACTATAATACTAGGTATAGTACTAGAAACCAAGGCAGCTATATTATCCTCCCCTAGTACAGGAGTATTATCCTAGCCTAATAATAAAATAGGTAGTAGTAGAATTCTAATTAATACCCTATCTTGTACCCTTATCAAGGTTAGGGCTGGAAGCCTCTCAAGCAAACCAGGACTATCTCTTATCTTGATAATTATAGGAACCTATAGTCCCTGGCTAAGGCCATAGAAGACTACTATTTATAACACAAGAGAGATATATTCCTATAAATAATTATAAACATTATAGCTACTATTATATACCATATTCCTTACTACTAACTAATACCCTACTATATACAGGATAACTAGGTAATTATTTTATACTCCATGCAAGTCTATAAATACAAGGCTATAGCCTATATAGAAGGAGACCTGCAGCAAGCATGCAACCCCTATAGGCATGACATAGATAATATATACTATCTAGTAGAGCTTCTACTAAGCAACCTAGAAAAGGTGCTAGATATTTAGTACTAACCCTACTCTATCAGGCTACCCCAGGACTAGGGTCAAGGTATGATAATATAGTTCTTCCATGATATATTAGCAGGCAAACATGTTTATTATAGCTACATGTTCTAGGTAATCTAATATAATAGAAGAGCCAAGAGGGTAAAGCCATCTCTCATGCATATAGAAAATATTCTTATTAGCCTGGTATGCCAAGTCTATAATACTAGTATTATACTAAATAAATATAACCTAAATCTCTACTATACTTGGGTATAGTATTAGAAGAGCTTGTAGAGTATATATTATAGCATGGCTAAAGGCTATATTAAGTAGGCCTATCTTCTACAAACTTTAAAACTAGCTATAGAGCTCTTCTAATAGTTCCTAGACTAGATTATATTTTTAAAGGATATTTTACAGCAAATCTAGTAATAGGCAGGGCTTTTTTTTTAACTTAGATTAAATAACTAGGTTATCCTAGATAAGATAGGGTTAGTACTAGACATGTAGAAAGAAAGTACAGGGGAAATAGGGGCCAATCTGGTTATAACAAGAGTCTAGGTAGTAAAACTTGTTTACTACTCTTGTCTTGTTATAGAGTATAGCCTATAGCTTTTTTATAGTTACTTCTATTATTATATAGTCTATGCCACTTGCATTAACCAATAATAGATAGTATTAGAAGAGCTTGAGGTAGCATGGCAGGGTTAGTACCTTATCCTGTTTAATTACTTCTTCCTAGATTGCCTGGATACTTTTTATAACCTAGCTAATATCTACTAGCTATTAGTAGTC
Organism: Aspergillus lucknowensis; assembly: GCF_044049455.1. Taxonomy (NCBI): domain Eukaryota; kingdom Fungi; phylum Ascomycota; class Eurotiomycetes; order Eurotiales; family Aspergillaceae; genus Aspergillus; species Aspergillus lucknowensis. The sequence goes on along the minus strand of NW_027263564.1, from coordinate 452,334 downwards.
CTAGCCCATGCTTTTAGAGACTAGATTATAGCTAAAGTAGAAGGTAATATAGTCCCAACCTGTCTCCAGGATACAAATACCTTTTAGATAGAGATGGTCCTGATATAACAGCACCAGCAGTAAGTTATCTAATAACATGTAAACTAACCCTATGGCTAGGTCTAGGTTAATTATATCATGCTTCCATGCTTTAAAGTTGGCCTCCTATAATAGCTTGTCTTTAATTATTACTAATACATTCTTCTAGATTTAGGCCTAGAGCTAGGGGGGTGCTTTCTAGTTATATATAATACCTAGATCCTCTCTTGCCTTAAATAGCATTAAATAGTAAAAGAAGTTAGTCTTGGACTTGTTATTAAAGCTAAAGTACTAGTAGTAACTATTTACTACAATCCTTACCTAATAGTTTCTATAATAAAGTACTAGTACTATAATTTTTAGGCCCTTGCTATAGCCCCCTACTAGTTAGTTATCCTTTTTCTTAGTTATATACCCTATCTCTAGGTATAACTTATCTAGGATAGACCTAAAGTTTGTAAATTCCATGCTCTTATAGTACTAATTAAAATAGATATAGCCTAGTATTTTAGGCAGCCTAGGTACTCTTCTATTAATAGAAGGTAGCTATGGTTTATTAACTATAATTATAATCTTATTTAGGGTGGTGGTAGTAGTAGGAGCAAAGTCAAGTAGTATAATCTAGTAGGTCTAAAGAATTGCATTTTTCCTATAGTAGATTAAGTATCTCTTATTTTAGGCTTGATCCAGGGGCTTACTAGTTCTAATATAGTTCCTATAGGGCATCCAGGACCTTCTAGTTGATAGTATAGGCACGTGTTAGCCCTAGTATAATACTACACGATGCTATAATAGTGGCTAGGGTAATAATAGTAGAGTATATATCTAACTCTACTATAGGCCTTAATAGATATAGAAGACAAGGATCTATAGTAATTACTCTACTAAAAATAATAAGATCTAATAAGTAATAGAGCTTGATAGTAGAAAAGAATTATCCTACTTAGTATACAAGTCCTAATTATAAGCTGCTAGTAGTATAGAAGTATAGTTAGAAAAATAAGAATACATGCAAGCTATAACCATGTTAGTAATACCTAGATTAAATATATCTCTTCTATAGTCTATCTACTACCTATTACTAGTATTTAACTATTTATAGGCTCTAGGATAGCAGCATCTTAGAAAACTATTATTACTTGTAGAATCTAGAGGATAAGTAGTATAGAACTAGAGTAATAACTACTACCTGACCTATTTATAGTCTAGAATCCATGGTTTACATGCTTCTACTAATACTATTTTACAACTTGAAGAGGTAGATAAAAAAATACTATAGCTTAAACTATAGGAAGACTATAATATAAAACATGCAGAGTTACCTAATCTATAAATAATTTAAACTAAACATGCTATAATATAAAGTATTATATTAAATAATTATTTACAGGGGCAGAAAAGCACTATAAAATAATAAATAATAAAGTAGCTAAAAGGGTTACTAATAAAAGCTAGACTTCTATATTACTCTTATCTATCTAGAATAGTAAATAGCTACCTAAATAATATAATAGTAGTCTACTATTACCTATATCTACCTTGTTCTAATACTTTAAACAATAGTATTATCTCTTCTAGTCTATCATGCTATGGTCAAGTGTAAATATATATAATAGATAGGGAAATAATAAAAGCTAGTCTTACTCTAAAATTTATTATTATAATAGATATACTTTACTATGTTTACAAGGAGCTAGTAGCCTCTATAAACCTAACAAGGATTTTTCTTGACCTGGTTAAATAATTATAGCTCCTTCTTGGCTTATCTTGTAATAGCCAAGATAATAATATTTAATAACATGTTTTTAAATCTATTCTTGATACTATACTTGCCTAGTTAGACCTTTAGAATACATGGTTGGAGTATAATATTTTACAGGAAGAAAATTACTAGCTATATAATATGCTTGGAATATTAGCTAACTAGATAAGTAATAGATATTTAGATATAGTAGGTATTTAACCTTGCCTATAAGTAACTATCTAATACTAATACTATAATTAGCTCCAAGGGATACTGATTTTACTTCCTTTAATTACCTATATCCCATGACTTACTAAATAGTATTTAGTTAATTTATATCTCTAGATTAGAAATCTTCCCATGGTAGTATCCTTGTTATTTAAGCCTGATTATTAGGGGAAGGTATAGTACATCTCTTGGTCAAAGCTATAGATTATATAATAACTCTAGCTAATATTAACTAGTTAGGTCATAACCCAACCTAACCCCACTAGATGGCTCTTGGTCTCTGCCCAAGGCCTTTATAAGGGGTCATGGGGATAATAATAGAGAGTATGCCTTTTATCCCCTACTCTTAGAATATTAGATATTTATAAAAAAAAGCTATAGTATATAGATCTATTTAATTATAAGTAATACTATAAATTAATTAGTAGAATAGAGATATAGTATTATCTATAATAATAACTATCCTTTATTAAATCTAGATTTACCAGGGGCTTCCCTAGACAAAAATATATAGTTATATAATTTAATATAAAGCAAAGCATGCTAATATATAAAAAACATGCTTATATATCCCAAGTCAGAATATCTAAGCATGGAATTAATAGAAAGGGAAGATATATATATTATAGTTTTTATAACTATAAACTTATCTAGAGCTATACTATTATATATTATCTATTATAATATAAAATACTATAAACTCCAGGTTTTAATCTAAGAAGCTTTAAAAAAAAAGGAAGAGACAAGGGACACGTGACCTAAACTACTAAAATAGAAAGACATGATAAAATAACATAATATGGTCTATATAGAATCTACTATATTTTATATTTATTTATCACGTGCTTGGAACTAGGCCCTTGTAAAGGAATAGTAGAACTACTAAATAACTAAATAGCTACTTATCCATATAATAGACTTATATATTATACTATTATTAGCCTGGTTTCTAGATAGGAGATACTATGCCTAAAAGGGTAACTTATAGATTGCCAAATCCTAGATATAAGAGATACTAGTACAAGTATCTCTACTAATAATAAGTATTGCTAGCTATAGCCTTACCTAAGCTAATTATTACTATAATTCCCTTTAGACCTCTAAATCCTGGCTAAGGCATTACTATTTAATAGATAGTTCCTTGCCTGGAAAATCATAGGACTACTTGTGCTACTAGTAATAATACTAATACAATAGTAGCTAGCTATCTATCTAATAGTTAAACTACCCAAAGAGACTATCCACCTGTTGTGCCTCCAGGAGCTGCTAGATAGTAGTAGGAAACTCTCTAATAGTACTAAAACTAGCCATGCTCTAAATATCCAGGGATATAATCTTAGACAGGCTATACACTAGAAAGGAAATATATTTCTAGTAATATCTATATATAGAGTATCTATTATCCCTATCTACTAGCCCAAGATTATAGCTACTAGAAAATAGGAAGCAGGTCTTAAAAAAGATAAAAAGCATGCTTTAAATAATTATAGCTATATTATATTTATAGTATAGAATTAATATCTAATACTTGTAGTATCTATAAATAATAAAGGGCTTGGTATCTAGCTTAAGGAAAAAGACTTTAGCCTGCCATGCTTGGGAAAGGCTATTAGGGATATAATAGTTAAAATCTTTAAGCTAGTCTATTATATACATGTTATCTAACTTAGGTAATAGACCCTTAATTCCTTGGTTAAGCTAGAATATATCTAGCTAGATACCCTCTAGTACCATGTTAAGGGTATCTTGCTAACTATATTACCTGTTAATAGTAGGTAAGTATAGAAAGGTCTAGATAGCTTATTTAATAAATTAATCTTTCTAGAAGAACTAGCTACTATCTCCTAGTTCTGATTAACTATTCTTGCAGGGGAACCCTGTCCTAATACTAACTACTAGATTAGGCTGCTAGGACAAGGGCTAGATAATCTTGCTTTCCTAGAGAATAGGATAGAGTAGATAATTAGCCTAGATACTTCTATCCTAAAGTATCCTAATCCTAAGAAGGTACTTGGGTATAAAATACCTATATAGAATATTAACTTCAGGTTTGCTATCCTAACTAGGAGATTCTTTTTATTTAAAGGCTATCATGTTATATTAGGCCCTATTAGAGGATTTATTAGCATGATTAGTAACTTAATAGATTACAGGGAGAAAAGATTTATAATATTAGTCTACCTTTGCTGTTTAATAGTTTCTACTATCTACCCTTGTCTACTCTAGGAAAGGCCATGTATAGAATACTTATACTTCCTAGAGTAGTAGCTCCCTTTTAGGAACCAATATCTAATAGAATAAATAGGCCCCTACATGTCTAATACCCTAGTAATTTAATAAAAGGCCAAGCAACCTGTCCTTGACTTGACTAGTAGTAAGTATAATATAGATTCTAGATAGTAGGGGAGCTATTATATTAAAGAGGCACCTACTTAGACTAAATACCTTTTTAAGTATAGTATTAAGAACCTCTAAGTTATTGTAGCTATTAGTTAGCTAGCTTGCTAGAAGGTTGCATGCCTGTTTAAGTAGAGTCTACTAGAAGGGTTAAAGGGGGAAGATCTAATATATAAGAGCCTTGAATTTTGTGCAAGCCTTGTCTATACCTGTACTATAAACCATAATCTTGGTAGTAATTATAGTACCTAGAAAATAAGTAGTAGTTCTTAATATATATTCTACTCCTGCAAGCAAAGCATAGAGCTAGAAAGTTATTTACTAGTACTAGTCCCCAAGATTAGATTAAATACTTCCTACAGGCCCTATCTACTACTAATCTAGTTTTCTAGGGCCTTAAGAAAGCCTAGTATAATAATCCCATGGATACTACCTCTATCTAGTACCAAGAGTATTAGCTATTTAGTTAGTAGCAGGACTTGCACTATTAATAATACCTACTACTAATACATGGGGCAGGATATAAGCTTGAAATAATATTCCATGCTATATCCTTGGGTGCCAAAAATATAAATACAGGTATTATATATAGCATGGCTGCAGGGCAGGATATGCTCTAGAGGCTAATACAGATATAATAGATAGACCTAACCTAATTTTACTTAAGACTATATTAGGGTTTCCTATATAGATTAGTACTAGATCTAGGCTAATAGAATATTACATAAAAGGATAGTAAACTACTATCTAAACCTCTATTCTATAGTAGGAATAAATAATATAGTAGAGATACCTATACTTTCCTAGCAGGTAGTAGCATAGTAGGAAGTATAAAAATTCTAAAATAGGATAGTTAGATTAAAATCTATACCTCTAGTTAGTATAATATTATAGAGAACATAACTATAGCCTACCATGTATTCCTAGAGAATATATATCTATTAGACAGGCTAAGATAATAAAAGATATAATAGACTCAAGTTACTAGTAAGCTTTGTTAGCAATATAAAGAAAGACAAGTAGATACTAGGTAAAATCTCTATAGCTTGGATAATAGGAATAACATGCATGGAGATAATTAAATAGAGTTATTAGCCCCTAAGTAGTATACAGCAATAATTTCTAGATAATCTATTCCTAGTAGATAGTAGAGAATAGTAGATAGGCTATTAAATAGTTAGCATAAGTAGTAACTACACCTTGCACTAAGTAGTGTTGTAGTAGTTTAAATTAGCTAGCAGGGGATAGTAGATTCTGCTAATAAAAGTCTATAATAGATAGTATACTTGCCAGGTTAGGTTAAATAATTACTATTAGTTCCCTTTTAATAGCCTGTATATAGTATATCTTGTCTAGATCTATAAGGATAATAACCATGTACAGGTAGATAGCTGTTAATCTATCTAGGCTAGTAAGTAATACCTAGCTCTAGGTTATAAGAAATACTTAAACCTGGTTAATACCCCTAAGGTTGGCTATAAAGATATAGATAATATCTACTAGTAGTAGTAATATATACTAGCAGAGTAGATCTTAGATATCCTACCAGGATTAGCTATAGCTACTCTATAAATAGTAGTAATAGACTAGCTCTATTCCCATGGTCTAGGATATTAGGGTTAGACTAATATTAGTTTTAATAAATAGGATAGAATGCAGGCATAAAACTATAGCAAGGTATATCTAGGCCTATCCTACCTTGCCATGCTAGCTAATATAGTTGTACAAGTACAGGGCCCTAAGGGCCTGCATCTTGGTTATCTATCTAACAAATAGTTATATCAACAGGTACTGCCTGCTAGGATTATTAAAGATATCTATAATATACTATATGTAGCTACTATCTATAAGAGACTAGCTCCTAGCTACAGGCTCCAATCCTAGCTAGAATACTATATAGGAATAGAATATTCTATAGAGGCAAGGGGTAAATAATCTAGGCTAATACTTGGGTTATACTATTATATTCCTATAATACTATTAATTATTTTCTAGTCCTACTCCTATAATACCTGGTAATATATAGTAATATATGCATGGATAGGATAGTACTTTTTCCTTGTTATAGCTTATTAATAAAATAAGGGCTATTTTTTAATAGTAGGGCTAGTTTGCAAAGTTACTACTTAAAAATATTTTAATAGGATAAATTATATATACCCTTTCTAGTTAAGCTACCTAACCTAGAGCTAATATTTATAATTTACTATAGGGTTTGGAAGAAGATAGGGACTTACTATTATTATAGCTAGGATTTAAACAATTATATAGTAGATAAAAAAGATAAAGGTATATTATAGGATTAAGAAAAATAGGGCTAGCAAGTTAGTTCTATATTTAATTAGTATAGGTAATATATACTATATTCTACTTGGTCTATTTTTACTAGTATCCTAAAAGTAACTCCTGGTACTTATCCTTATCCTATACTTAATTCTCTTATAATAATAGTAACTGCTTTAAGAGGTTATTAAAAGTATAAAATACCTAGTAGCTGGGTTAGAAAAAAGTAAATCTAGACCTCTCTATTATAGCATGTGGACTATCTAAAATTATGTATTATTAGTAAAGGGATTAGTTAATAGCCTCTTTTAGTAGTATAATTACACTAGATCTGGATAGATATTAGCTTTATATCTACCTAGGGGATAGAAGAAGGGTATTCCTATAATTATCCAAGACCCTCTACAAGATACATGCTAAGGCTTCCTAAAGCTCCTATGCCTTATCCTAAGGTAATAGTATAGAAAGGGCCAGGGGTTTGGTTACAATAGGGGAGTAGTCTTGGGTAGGTAGCATGGGCAAGATTGCAGGCTAGGTTAGTAATAGGCATGATTTACAAGGGCTAATAGCTTGTGCTTCTAGGCTAGGGAGCTCAGGGCTGCTAGGCAGGCTCTAAATTAACTATTTTAGCTTGTAGGGGTCTTGTTCTGCTCAAGGGGACCTTGGTCTTAGAAGATAGCTAGCTAGTAATAATTATAATACTTGTCTACTAGTAGTTAGTATAGACTCCTCTCTCTCTACCTTTTGCTAGGGAACCTAACCTAACTAAAGATAATTAAGCTATCCTTGGAGGAATCCTATGCTTTAAGAAGTACTAAACTCTCTCTTCTAGAATATTACCTGCCTCTTCTAAGAGATGCCTTTTCTTGCATGTTTAGCTATCTATTATAGTAGCTTCTTTAATTTATAGTCGTGCTATTATATAGTAGATCCTATTACTATATCATATAGTTATAATTTAGGTGCAGGGTCCTAGGATATAACTAAATATTAGATAATAGGGGTTTAATTAATATTTATAGCCTAGTTAGGCTTTTAAAGGCTGTTTGCTACTATAGAAATTATAAATAGCTATACTACTTTAGTTAAACCACTCCCTGATTTAGTGCTATCTTTTATAGTATATAATAGACATGGCTTGGCTATTTTTGTTTTCTTACATAAATTATGCAAATCCTAAATATCCCTAGTAAGGATAGGCTAATCCTACTAGGTTATATAGCATGAAATAGTAATAGGAAAATAGTAGATCTCCTTACTAGGGAGAATATACTAGTCAAATTTAGTAGGCTAAAGTCTTACTCTCTACTTGTTTTAGTGATGGCTTATAGATACTATAGTATAATATTTTAATTACTTTATATTGCCTATAAGGCCAAATATAAGAATTAATATAATTAGAAAGAATATAAGATTAAAAGAGTATTATAGCATTATATCTTTTATTATTTATTTCTCTAGGAAGATGCAGAGTTTATAAGGGTTAGTCAGGTAGTTTATCCAAGTTTAGTATATATCTATTCAAGTTAGGTCTTATACTTGATTCTATAAAACCCTAGATTAATATCTAATTTATCTAGTGCCTTCTAGTTGAGAGAATAGAAATAGCAAGAATTTTTGCTTAAATTATAACAAAGCTCCCCCTATGCTTATAGAAGCATCTATATCATAATCTATATAAGGGCTCCCTCTCACCACTTAAATGGTTTTCTATTAGCATTAATTGCTTCTTATAATACTAGCTTGGATTGCCTTTAAAGAGCATAATATATTATAATCTTGGATAATTCTAGACCTTATAAATTACATGAAATCTAATTATATAAAGATATCTTATTATAGTATAAGAAGAGGTATATAAGCCCTACCTTCCCCTAGCAACAGATTATTACTTAAACAGGTCTAATTCCTTAAAGTATTATAACTTGTACCTTTATATATATTTTAACTCTATTATTTAAGAGGGCTAGTTGATTTTACTACAGCTATATTTTATTAGAGTTAGTAGGGGAAAAGAAATAATCCTTTTCTAACTAACTATATAGTAAGAAATAGGAAAGGAATAGTTAAGGAATATATACAAGGCTACTCTCCTAGTATTTTTAGTAGTGTCAAGTACTAACTCCAAGTTGTTACTTAATTTGATTCTTCTTGATTATTTATAACATGCTAATTCTACTAATATAACTATATTCTATTTATAATTTTATTTTCTTTCTTTTTTTCTTTTGAAAAAGATATATATTTTAGTTTAGGATCTATTTTTTATTATTAATAGTATATAGAGTATTCCCTTTCTTAACTATTAATACTCTTTATCATGTTAGTAATATAGGGCTGGTTAATCTCTTGACATGTTCCCTAACCTCAGGCCTTTATATAGGACTTCTAAAAGTTTAGATTAACTTACCTGATTATATATATATCTAACTAGTATAAAGACTAGTTATAGTTAGGTTAAAATTAAGTAAAGAAGTAGGGCTAGAATATAGTATATATATTATATCTTGTTAAGTAAATATTAGATAAGTTACTTTGCAAAGATACTTAAGAACTAGTTATTCTAGAATAACCCTATATATACAAGTTATAAAAAAGCCCAAGATTTTATAGTAATTAATAGTAGTAAAAAAAGGGTTTATAGCTTAATAAATTCATAACTAGGCTAGTAGGAACTTGTAAGTTATATATATAAGAGTATAAAGAATATCTAAGATAATTCCCTATAATTTTACAGCTACTAAGAGATTAGTAGTAACCTGGTCTACTATAATAAGGTATTTAGGAATAAAAAAGTTCTTAAACTTTATCTTTAATAATACTATAATATAAGTTATTACAACTTACCTTGGAAAAATACTTATTCTTAAATATTAATAAATATAAGTTAAAAAAAATCTAGTTCCTGCTAAGGAAGCAGGATAGAGAAATATATTTCTTGAAATCCTCTACTTTATAGAATAAAGTCTAGGTAATTATCTCCTGCCCTATAATAATTATATAATTATACTCAGGCTTTAAGAGCCTTGCTACTTACTAGTAGAGCTCTAGCCTTTTTTTTTAGTGTTTATAGTATATTACATATAAATTATAATAAGCTTAATAAGATACCCCTATAGATTATCTTTTATCTATTATTTCTAGCTATATTATATATTATAGGCAGGCAATAGATAGATTCTAATATTTGATTTCTAATATCTTTTTTTGGATCCCCCTACCCTGTTTATTTTTAATAGCCTTGTGAATTACAAGTACAGGCCATAGATTTAATAACAGGTCTTTAATTTCTAATTATTTTATTTTATTTTTTCTGTCCTTGGACTAATACTATCTAAATATCTAGGTAGCTTTGTAAATTAAGTACTAGTATACTAGGCTAGCTAGGGAATATCAAGAAATTAGTAATATCATGCTGATTATCCATTCTGACCTAAATTAGGATTTAAGGTTAAGTAATCCTGCTAGTATACATTAAGACATATCAGGGCTTGGTTCATGTTTTTCCTGGCTCCTTTCCCCAAAATATCACTAGCCTTATTATTAGTATTAATATATAAGTTATAGCCCCCTAGAAACAAGAACCCTAAATAATTTAATATCTTGACCTGGTATTTCTTTACTTTATTATATTACTAGAGTTTATAGTAACCAGGACTAAATAGGCTGAAATCTAGATTTAATATAGACTAGCAGGCCCAAGCAAGTTTTAAAAAAAAAATTGATTTTTTCTACTATAATAGCTAGTGGTACTATTAGCCTTTTATAATTTAATTTCTATTAATCTTTTTTCTTTTCTTAACTAAGGAAAATACAATTAAAGGATATTAAAAAAAGTAAAGAGTATTTATACCTTAATAGTAAAATATAGACTAGCAAAAAAGGCTATAATTTCTTTAGTAGCTCTAGTATTATTTAATAGTTAGCAAATAAAGGTAATATAGTAACAATTTAATACTAATCTCTAGGTATGTTACTATAATATTCTAGCCTGTTAGCTTTGCTATCTACCAATATCCACATCTTAATCTTCCTTATCTTTGCTAGTCTAGCCCATGTTAGTTTTGCTAACCTCTAGATAGTCCTATAGTTCTAGATATAGCAATAAATTAGCAAGTTATATTAGATAAAAGGAAAATTGGATAAAAACTTTTATGTTCTTCCTCTATTACCTAGATATAAACTAAATTATGCAAACTAAAATATTCAAGGCATGAGTATAATTCTTCCTGCAGTTTATTAGACTGGAACCCTTTATATATATTCTCTAGTATGTATTTAGAACTTACTAACAGGTAGTTAGGTAGTAGCTATAAGCTTTACTTAATAGATTTAAAAATATAGATTCTATTACTGTGTTCTACAAGGATATATATCTTATACTTGTAGAAAATAAATAAATTAAAAGCCTTATTTACAAGTTTCTCTATCTAGTCTGCTAGGGGAGTAGCATACTAACTACTTCTACTAGCTATTTTTAACCTGTTTAATAGTCATGCCCTAGCTAGTTCCTAATATCTCTAAAATTACTTTACTCTTGCCCTTTTAAATATAAATAATAATAGTAACCTAATAGGCTAGTAAGATAGAGTCTAAACCTCTAGTCTTTCTATTAGTATACTAAATAGATAATAGATTCTCTCAACTAGCCTAGAAATAGAGTTTATAATATACTTATACTTAGTACAAGTAAAAAGTTAGATATCTTGGAAATATATCTACTAATTAAAAATTATAATCTTTTAAAGGGAAGTACTAGTCTATATCTAGTAGAAGTCAAAATTTAGTATAATAGGTTAAGGGCATTATTAGGGCCAATCCTTATTTATAATACAAACCTGCTTGCATGCAAGTTTATCTATAGATATTAACATGTGCCTCTACTATCTCCCTACTAGATAAATTATAATACCATTATAGCTAGCACAAGGTATAATAGCTAGATATCTATAGTCTAGTTACCTAAAAGGCAACTCTAATTTCTATATAGCTACTAGCAACAATATCTTAGTAGGAAACCTGCTAATCCTCTATTTTCTTTCTTAGCTAACATATAAATAGATACTAGTTGGCTTATTGCAGTTTCTAAGCAATATTAATATTAGTTTTAAGTAGCGCCCACAGGCCATGCAGATATTATCTTGCCCTTTTTAAAGGGCAAGATATTCTATATTAGATATAAAATCTATTTACTATAGATACTTTGCCAGGAGCAAATTAATAATCTATTAAATAGGGCTCTTGCACCAAACTATTCTATAATACTAGATATATTTACCACCTATGACTTTCTCTAGTAGGCACTAGAGGGTGAAATAGAAGCAGCCTACTAGCAGTATACTTGCTATATTATGTGCTATTTAACTACTCCCTGGTTAGCCTATTACCAAGTTATAATACTTGTCCATTATATTAATATTATTAATTATACTTGAAATATTTTTCTATAGGATATTAAGCTACAAGTAATCCTGCTAGATAGACTCTTCTAATTTATTCTTTATTCTCAACTATTTAGGTGTGGTATCTATTTATAATATAAAAGCCTTATAGCTTCGTGGAAGAAATCTATTATAGAAAACATGATAGAACAAGGGTGACCAAGTTAATAGCATGTCTGTTTGCCTAGTACCCAAGGAGATTAATCTAGTAATCCCTGATTTTAAGAGCTAGATATAATAGCAGATTTTTTATATAATATCTATAGTAAAGTTGTTTTTTAATCCTTTATCCTAGAATAATCCTCTTGGGCCTAGGTTTGTAGTAGAAAAATAGCTATAAGCTATTAGTATTCTTCTCTAAGACCAAATCTTTTTAGTAGCATGCTAAAAGTCTACTATAATATAGGTTGACTATACCACAACTTTTTACCCCTTATACTACTATTATTATCTTAGATATAAAATAAGGACTACTTATAATAGAGCTACATGCCCTATTAGAAATTAGTTATTAATACAAGTTCTCAAATATAGTCATGATATAATATATACCTTCTAAATTAATAGCTTATCTTCTACTTTCTTAGTATAAAATACTTGGTATTCTATTTGCAAAGATAATTAGCTAATACCTCTTACCTCAGGGAAACTAGTAAAAGGGATAGTTTAGGGGACTAGACTATACTTCTCTCCAGCAAACTAGTCCTCTATATTAAAATTATTAAATATAAAAGACCTTATCTTTTTTGTGATATTTATTATAATTACACTAAATTTAGATCTAGAATTAGAAGGAAAGTTGACCCTAACTACCCTAAAAATCTACTAGTCCTTGTAGAATACCTCCTGTAACTAGTATTAAAGATATAAGTATTATAGTAGCTATCTAGATAGAACTATAAAAGCTACTAGAAGATTGCTCCAAGCAAGGATAACTATTCCAAGACTAACTAGAGCACCTATGAGGGTATAAATTAGATTTATTCCTTAAAAATCTAGCATGGAAGGTGATTAAATATCTAGGAACAGGTAGAAATATCCTACTCTATTCTACTAAGCCCAAGGCTAACTTGTAAAACCACGCGATATTATATTAGGGCGATTCTAGTTCCATAGAACCACTATCTTTAATCACTATAATAACCTTGGGCTAAACTATAAGTAGAAGACTAGAGTATAATCCTATACTAGCATAACCTACTAAAAAATATATAATAAACGCGAGATCCTAATAATTAGTTGTAAAAACATAGATAAGATTAATAAAGGGGAAAATAAGACAAGAATAGACCTGTTACAGGAGAGATATTATAAAAAGATGGTAGTAGGAAACTAGTTTACTACTAGAGAGTATCTAGTATCTTGCCTGAAATGGAATTACCTAGATTATTATTAGCAAATAGTAGGAGTTTATTAGTTTTAGTAGAGACTATCTTATATTATAATCTAATATAAGCCCTAGAGTTTGTTTTCCATATATTATTATACAGGAAAAGAATCTAGAGGATATAATCCTTCTATTTACCTCTAAGATATATAGAGAGTATTAGATACTATTAATCTAGCTAGAGAAGCTTAGAAAAAACCTAGCTTAATTATCCATATTATATACTAGTATATTATTCTAGCTAGTACTAATTTCAAGCCAGCTATTATTGCTTTTATAATATATTTTGCTATAAAATACTTTTTATATACTTCTCTTATATACAAGGTCTTTTATTTTATTTTTTGATTTATAATAGCAAATCCTAGATACTTATAGCCTTAACTCCTATTCTAGTTTTATAATAGTAATTCTATAACTGCTATTAATCAAGATTGCTTTATATTTTTGGACCTGGGCCTGGACCATTATCTCATAAATACCTAATAGTCAAGGTAATACTTGCCCTTCCTAATTAGGGAATATCTCTTATAGTTATACTATAATGGACACGCCATAATAAATATCTAGGAATAGACAGCCATACCACCTGCTACTTAACTAATAGAGAGTAAAATTCTAGAGTGATTTATCTTGCCTTAATCTAATTATAATAGTTTTGCTTTTAATAATACTAAGCTATTATAAAGATAAGACAAAGTATAGTAAAGGCTAGCTAGACTAAAAAGAAATTAAGTAATATTATTTAATAGTTTAATAAACTCTATAAAAAGGTAGTATAGCTAGGGGAGAAAGTATCTTAACTAGGGGAATAGTATAATAAGGATTATTAATTCTTTAATAATATAATCTTAAGTCTCAAAAATTATAAAGGCTTATATTATTACTTGGTTAAATATTTGTTTATATTTATAAGATTCAAGGGGGAGCAAGCTGGGGATCCTATGATAAATAGTAATATTAATATTATAGATAGTTAGTTAGCTGCTCCAAATCTATATTATAAATATTTTTACTTAAAAACTGTTAATTCCCTTTTTAGTTAGCAATTATATAATAACATGGAGTATATATATCTAGTAAGAAGTTCCACATTCTTTCTCTTTGAATTATCTTGTTAGTTTAGTTTATAATAGAAAGTATAAGTTATTCTATAGGTTGCATGGTACTAAATTTAGTATCTTTTATTCTAATAGCTATATTACTACCTGTTAAGGTATATAGCTAGGGAAGATAATATACTACTAAGCAGTTATACCATATATTAATTGCACAATTTAGTAACTTAAATCTTTAATAGGTTAATAGTAATAGCTAGTTTATTCTAAGTAAAGTATCTCTTGTATCTAAATTTAAGCTATATTAAATAATTAATAGAGTATTATCTCTAATATAGGTACTGCAACTAGCATGCCAGCTAGAAAATAAAGACTTTGTTATCTTATTTAGAGGGGTATTTTTTATATAGCTTATTTATAGTAGAGGCTTATACTAGAAGACTTGATAATTTACCCTATACTATAGGTATCCTTGGTTTTTTCTAGTAGTTTACTCTTTGCTATATTCTATTAAACTCCTAATTAGATAAAAGAGTAAATTAACTTCTAATAGCACTATATTATAAGATACTATAAGAAGAGAAATCCTAATATATATATTATCTAATAGATATCATGAAATTTCCTAGACCTGTGTAATATTTAAATTACTTACTAGCTAAAGTACTAGATCTAGCTAGGCAAGAAGAGCTAGAAATCCATTAACTAGTCTCTATGCTTATGCCAAACTCCCATAATATTGGTTACCCCACCTCGCGGCATGGGATTTCCTTTTTTCTCTCTCTCTTTCTCTTTTTAAAGTATATTTTCCCCTTCTATTTGGTAGCACTATAAATTACCCTTGTACTAGACAACTACACTAATATAAAGTATTTTTAGTAGGCCTACTAGTTCCAAATTCTATACAAATCTATATAAGATAGAATTGACTATATTCTATTGAACACTTTTAGCAATAAGATATAGCTAGTAAATACTGCTACTAGGAATAGGGGATAGGGTAGTATTAAGGGCACCCATGGAGAACAAGCACAGGTAGAATTATAAGCAAGTTTATTTTAACTTGTTAAGTACTAGGAATAGAATTTAAACTCTAGCTTGGCAAGATAGCAGAGGAATATTTAGTATATTATCTAGTTTATAATATATCTAGTATTATTGCTCCTATATTAGGCAGAATTCCCTTGATTAAGATATTTATCTAACCTGTTAGTAAGTCTCTTAACTAATAAGATTCCTAGCTACTTGAGTACTATATAATAAATAAATACACTACCTTTAGTATTAGCATAAATACTCTAATACTAAATAAACCTCTAGTATATACTTCTCTTAAGAAAATAATGATTTAGAATAAAGTAATAAGTATTTAGATGGCTTGGAGAAGACTTATAATTAAATTAATACTAATATAAGGCAAAAAGACCTGGACAACTTTATAAGTCCTATTATCTAAATTAAATAATAATACCTTTTAATAGTCTTAGCAGGACTAATTAGATTATTATACTACCTTTATTATTAATCTTTTAATATTATATAGGTTTTTGCAAGCCAAGCATCTCTATCTATTCTTTTAGAGGCAAAGGTACTTACCCAGGCCAGCCCTAAGCTGCTCCCTTTTATTTAGTATAGACTTATTACTACTATTTTCCCTTAAGCTAATTTGCTTTTGCTAGTTAAATTAAAGGGATTTAAACTACCTGTAAACTTGCTTGGCCCTATTAGGCCATCTATAACCTAGGGCTCTTGGGACTCTAATATATATCTAGTATAATATTTACTATCTATATTTTTGCAGCTAGAGAATATTAGCTAAATATCCATGTAGAGCTATAATCCACTTGCTCTAGATATAGTTGCTTCTTAAGGGTAGGAAGCATAACTAGTGTGGACTAGTAGTAGTTCCTTCTTGCAAGAACTAGCTAGCCACCATCTACTGCAATAAGAATCTAGTACCCAGCCTTTAATTCCTGGCATGAATAGATCAGGTGCGTTATCTAGCAGACAACCTGGTTAATTAATATAGAGAGTAGTTATACTATAGGAGCTTTTAGGCTCTGCATGGCCCCTACAGCCACCTAGACTAGGTTTAGCTTTTAGCTAGCAGGTACCTTATGCTACTAGGCAAAATTCTATACCTATGCTTTAACCTGGCTTGCTATTATAGAGATCTATCAGGCCTGCAAGCATAACTTTTTCCAGGAATAGGGCCCAGGTAATCTTGATCCTAGCCATAGTTTAATTCTTAAATATTGGTTATAGAAATCAAGGAATTCTAGTAGTAACCCACTAGCCAAACCATATATACAACCCTTACCCTGCATAGTTGACTCTATAACCTGTACAGATACTACTCTAGGATATAGTGCCTAGGACTACACAGGCTGGTCAGGTAATTAGCCAGGGCTAGGCAGGCTGGGAGTAGCCTTAATCTATCACCCAAACTATGCAGGCCTAGCCCTAGTCTACTTCCTAAGATAGTAGTATATATCCCAATTTGTATTATTCCAACCAATAATAGAATCCAGCCTTAAATCTATTAATTAGTACTTAAGTAGTCCCTTTAATATAGCAACTAAACCCCCTACTACCTACCTAGATTCCTATTCCTGGGACAGACAATTAGCCTATACTAAATAGGGGATTAAGGGTAACTATAATAGCTGGGTAATTAGTAGCAGGCCTTACTACAAACTAGTGGGTAACTATAGTACATGATATAAATATAATAGCTGATTCCCGAGATAGCTATATAAACATGTTAGGAATATTTAATAATTTATTAGAGTAATTGCTCTGCAATAACTTGATAAGTATTATAGATATATATATATGAAGTTCTTGTCCTACTTTATTTTGTGCATATTTAATCTCTTTTTTGTAGGTTATATTGCTTTTTTTTGCCAAAAAAGAGATTGCCTATCCTTGAAAGCTTATTATATAGCATTAAAAGGCTACTATTAAACATGGAATATATTAGTATGGGAAGAGGACTATTAATATAAGCTCCTTCCTACCTGGGGAATATGGAAGATCTAAGTAATAGGTTGCCTGGGGAGGTCCAAAATCTCTTGGAAGTAGTAGATCTACCTTGCTTAGAAGTACTCTAGATAGGAAGTACAGGATATTAAATACAAGTATTTAGCAAGCTATATAGAAAGACCTTTTACTTGAAATCAAAACTAAAAAGTAGATTAAGGGTTTGATAAGGGATACTACTAACCTTTCTTCTATATTAGCTTTTCCCAAGTCTTATTATTGGATGATTCTTAAAAGTGCCTTACTAGCTTTAGAAATACTAAAAAGAAATTCCTGCATTAATAGCAAGCTTAAAAGGCTGTTTTTACTTATATATTATTAAAAATCAGGGTTCTATTTTAAGTATATATCCTTCCTATATGGCAGGAAGTCTTATATAGGTACTATTACTTGTTTAAAATAAAGTATATTCCTAATAACTACGAGTTTTAAAAGCTAGTAAAAGAAATATAGTTTAGGCAATTATTTTATTCTAAATATTAGCTTGCTTGCTATTAGACCTGACCTTTCTATAAATCTAATATTCTCCTTATATCTAAGGCTAGCTAGCTAATTAGCAAGTCTAGCTTTGGGTCAAGGCTATTTTAAGTAAATATTTTCTAAGGGTTATTATTACCTGTAGTTAATAGTTATAAACTAATAGTTGTCTATACTAGCCTTATAAAAGTTTTATAGATACTTCTACTAATACTAGTTAAACCATGTTCTATAGATTGTAATTTAAACTATTATCATACTAGCCAGTCTTACTTTTAGTATATTAGTTTTAGGGTTATTATAACTAGTTAGGCTGCTAGTTAAGGTTTGATAGACCAACCCTAGAATCTAGTATGCTAATATAAGAGCATGTTCTATAGGCTCTTTACTATAGAAAGGGTTTAAACTACCTAATAGTATAATAGCCTGCTTGCACAACCAAGGCTATTATAAAAAGTACTTGTGCTTACTATTACTCTATATCTTTAAAGGTATATTACTTAATAAGGCTTGCTAGTAGTAGATTTTTATAGATTAGTATAGAGCAAGATATTCTATCTATATATTGTAAAAGGCCCTGTAGCTAGCTAGATCTATATTACTAGCTACTAGGGCCATGGACAGACTCCTAGCTAAAAAAGGCAGTCCTACCTAAGTTGTGGTAGTCTAGACTATAGAATAGTAGTAATACCAGGGCCATTCTAGGCATCCTAAAATAGAGAAAAAAGCCTTAAGTATTAGCCTTATTTCCTATGGAGTACTACTAATAGTCTTAATCTCTACTTAATAATTACCTGTAATTAAAGTATTATAAGGGAATTAAGTTATAGTAACTAATTATTATTAATTAGAGATAGGGAATTATACTTGTTTAGTCAAGGAGTCAAGTAATAAAAATACCACGCAAGGCCAAACACAGGATATTCTAGATTAAATTACTCCTATAGCTAGATATCTACCCTATAATAAAAGGCAACTTGTAAGCAAGTAGAATTAATCTAGCTTCCCTAGTCTATATCTTGTTAACATGCTAAAATACTAGTAGATCTAGCTAATCTAGCCTGTGTAGCTTGCTTAGAAACAGGATATAATTTAGTCTTTAGGTAGTATACCCCTTTAATCTTCATAAAAAATCCTGACCATCAATATCTTTACAGAAGCTTTCTATCTAATCCATGTGTAATCAGCAACTGCTTGAATCCTACCTAGCCTTGTAAGAATAAGCTTTGTAAATTTATCCAGGAAGGTAAGTACTATTAGTTATTAGGCTATTTGTATTAACAAAGCTTACTTGATTTATTGGGGCAGGTAATTAGAAGGCTTGATAATTACATGACCCTATATCTAGATAAGCAGACCTCTGCAGATTCAGTCTTAAAATAGGCTTCCCAACATGGAGATATCAAGACAGGTTATATTAGCATTAGATTAGGTAGTAGCCTTAGCAGGTTATCTATAGAGGGTATACCTTTATATATCATGATAAAATATTAGTAAATTAAAAGAGTAAAATTCTTGCTTGACTATAAAGCAGATATAAATAGCAGGGACAAATATAATTCTATACTATTATCTTGTGCTATATAGTAGGGAGATATAGATATACTTAAGATTATCCTTAATACCTGATCCATGTTTGTAGACTTAGAAGATATATATAAGTAGATAGCCTTATTATATGCTATAGTAAAAGGTAAGGTAGTAATAGTAGATAAACTACTTAAGACTAGGCAAGTAAATATAAATTTAAAGGATACTAAAAATTATACCCCTTTTTATTATACTATATTAGGGGGATATAAGGAAGTAGTAAGCATGATACTAGATATAGGGAAGGTAATTAGGGACTTAATAGATTATAATAGTTAAACTTTATTATTACTTGCTACTAAGGCTTTTAATACTAGCTAAGATATGGTAGACATGGTAGTAGAGCTGCTCTATAATAACTATATTATTATAAATATAGATTTAGAAGATAGTAAATAATATATATTCCTGTTCCATGTAGTAGCAAGAGGCTATAAAGAGATTATAAAGCTACTCCTTGGTACTAGCAAGGTGGATATAGATTTCTAAAGTCACTCTTATATACCTTTGTTAATTGCTATAGCATATAGCTATAAAGATATAGTAAAAATACTACTAGAAGTAAAAGACTCCAAGAAGATTATTATACTAGTTAAAAAAGCAAGGCCCTATAAATCTTGGGCCAAGTGTATGCTATAAGGCAACTTGATATTACCAAGCGCACTTTTTTCTAGGGGGATAGCCACTACTACTATTATAATAGCAACATATAGTTCTATAAATCTACTAGTTAGGAGTCTAGGATACTAATAAAAGACTTGGCTATCCTCTAGAGACCATGCTCAAGCATGAAACTTTTATTAATTTCTATTATAAGCTAAAGGGAGTGTTATAAGGAATTGTTCCTATTAATTACTTAACTATAGTATATATAAAAAGGCCAAATTAATCTTAAGATACTATATAGTAGCTGATAGCTAAATAATCTTTAAACCTTGTTATATAGCTTGAGTATAGCAAGTAATATTAGGCCTGGCTTACTTGAGACCTTTAATAAGTATAGATATATTTGATAGTCTCTTTTCTCCTACTCTTCTATATTACCCTACTATATTTAAAGCCTACCTGGCAATTATTACTACCATGGAAGCCCCCTATCTAGGTGCTAAGCTTGAATCTAAGCTATGCCATGTATTAGAATAATTAGAAGGAAGATTAGTAGTAGGCTTGTCTGCCTACTTCTATACTCTATATAATAGCATATTCTACCTCTTAGGCTGAATCTTGTATCTAACTACTATTTAGTAAAATATAGTAGGCTACTATTAGGATGTGATTAAGAATCTACTAGACTTGACTTCCTATGTTAAAGATATCTAGAACAGGTCCTGTTTCTTAGTCTACTAGGAACTTACTAGTTGCTTTAGTATAGGTATTATTAGGGCCGCCTAAAAGGGCACAGCAGCCTGGAAGGATCACTATTAGGGTAATATCTTAGGGATTATGCATGGTAGTAAAAGGAGCAATACTAAGGCAAATATACACTGCCAAGAGCTAGGCATGGCCTACTAGTAGCCTTGTCCTAGCATGCTAGCTACTATATACTACAAGCTAACAATCTTTTACTATATAGTAGTGCAGGCTATATAGCTATTACCCCCAAGTATACTAAAAAGTATGTTTATTATAAATGCCTTGATCTATAATAACTACTACTATTTCACAGGCTCTAAGCATGCTATAAGGCCATGGATAGTTATACTATCTATTAGTACTACCTACCAGCTTGGGGCCCTGCTATTAATATACTAGTAAATGGTATAATACTACAGGCTTGAGGAACTAGTTATAAGGAAACTATTTACTACTATCCTTGCCTAGAGGGCTGTCTATAGTAGTATAATAGAATATAGCCTATACCTTTAGAAGCCTGAAACATGTTAATCTCTTCTAGAATAGTCTTGTAATGCCCAAGGTAATAATAGCAACCATGATCTATTTAACTAGACATACTTGGGAGCATGCTTATAGGACAAGATTTAGTATATTTATTAAATAGTATTCCTAGATAGTATTAAAGAGGTCTAGCACTCTAGACTAGGAGGCTAACTATAGAGAGATATAGCTAGAATAATTGCTATTAAGTATATATAATAAGATATAGAATATAATAAACAAGTAACTTGCTTATACTTAACTTAAATCAGAAATTAATAGACTCTTGGTAATAGAAGTTATACCTTAATAATATAAGTACTAGTAAGCAAGATTACTATCCTAGTATATTCTTATAATAATTACTATAGTAATAAAATATAAGAAGAAAAAGGTAGTTAATAAAGTAATTCTAAGCTATTACTAAAGGTTATTACTATATACTTGCAGCTATCTACCATATACCCTATTATATACTCCTATTCTTGCTAAAACTAGGTTGCTATATCTTGGGCTTGTTACTAGTATACTATAACTTAATATAGAGTCTTGCCCCTAATACTTTACTATATTTAAATACTATTTTAATATACTAACATAGGCTTTATAAGGTAATTACTTTATATACTATATTAGCCCTAAAAGAGGAATAATTATAATACTAATATTGATTGCTAAATAGAAAAGTAGTATTATATAGCTTTTATAAACCCTGTAGTAGTAATAGGAGGCTTAAAGGCTAAGACAGGCATGATATTAATACTATAGAGCTAAAACAAGGTCTAAGGTTAACTATAGAATAATTTAATATAAACTATTAAGAAACTAAAGATTTTAATTCTTATTAGATCTTTTTGCATGCTTTTATCTAGCACTATATTAGGAGGATTTATAGATTATATATTCTAACTCTATAATCTATCAAGATTGCAACCTAATATAATATTCTTGGCTTGTAATAAACTGCTACTAATAGAAGTATATTTGCTTTAGATCTATAACATTTCTAAGGTATTTCTAAAGATCCTAAACTAGACTAGATATACCTGGTTCTATTAGTTGCTGTATTATTATGGTGTTTGTCTACTAGTCAAATATTATAGCTAACTTTGAGACCATAACTCCAAGGCCCTGGTTTAAATCTCTAAATATTACCAGGCTTTTTTTAGAGACCTTATATTCCCTATAGAGGATTTTAATTTGCTTTTCCAAAAACATAATATCTACTAAGTAGTTATAGATTCTATAGTCTGCCTTGGGCACTATAGGAATAGCATGATAAAACTGATTTTGGCCTTGTTAGTTATTTAGATAAAAACTAGGGGTTAAAACTAGATGGGCTTACTTAGCTTGTATTGCAAGGGTTTGAAGCTATAGTTAACTAGTATTATAATAGATACCAAGCATATATAATATAGTAAGAATTCTAGGAATACTATAAATTTGTAGAGTAGTTGTTTTTATTCTATTAATATTTATAATTACAACCACCTAAGTTTTTTATTAACTTGAAGTTTTTGGATTGCATACTTATATATTCTTTACCATAAGAACCCTATCTATTATAGTTAAAAGAAATTCCTAAAAGAGCTAAATACTTACTACTATTAATTTTAAATAAGGGGAAAATCCCTTTCTAGAAGGTAACTATAGATAAATAGTAAGTTTAAAACTTTAGATTAGGAGAGTATAACAAGTAACTATAGTAGATCTATAGGTTCTAGAGAATTAATTAAACATAGATTATTTCCTACTTAAAAATAATAAAAGAATGCTGGTAGCCTATTACTATATAATTAACTAGAAGTAAACCAAGTAGATTATCTTATTAGGTTATTTAAGGGATTCATAATTGTTCTAGATATTATGTGTTTCTAACTATAGATAGCCAAGTTAGAAAAAGTTAAATTAGTTGAATAATACTATAAGTAGTTGGAAAAGGTACTTGAGCAGCATAAATATAAGAATAAATTTTATAGTATCTACTATAAGAGCTATTAAGAGCTATACTTAAAGATTCATAAAATATACCAAGATTTAATATTTCAAGCCCTTTTTAAGCTAGAGTCAACTTCTATAGGGGATCTATTTCTTTATAATAGTATTTAGAGATTAAATACTACTATTAAGATATTTTACACCTGTAAGATACATGCTAAGAAAAGTTGGAAATAATACTAGGGTATCTTATCTAATATAGCTATAAGGAAAAGTTAGATTTAAGTATATTAATTTAATACTTTGTTACAAGGCTTTAACAAGTACACTTGATTACTAGTACTTGGCTTCAATTATTACTATAACAGGGATGCCCACAGATTTTATTAGGGGTGGGGGTTTAGTTTTGGGAGCACAAAGGTGGGTAGAATATAGTTAAATATATATTATATAGTAAGGGCCCTTTTTTATAATTAATTTATTAAAAAAAGTGGATAAGCAGCCGAAATAATTTTATATAAAATCTGCTTTATTAGATGGCAAGGGCATGTTTAGTCTGGCACCTGATAAAGCAAGGTTAGCTAGATAATAAAAATATCTAAAGAAGGTTACTATGGTTATGGAGATTGTACTGCCTAGGAGCTTATTTAAAAATATTATTATAATTTATTTAAGAGGCTAAAGAAATTCAATAATTAATATAAAATCAATATTTAGTTAATAATATATATGCCTAGTAGCAGGATATATATTTTTACTACTAATCCTAGCAAACCCATCTCTTCTAAGAAAGAGATTATAAGTCTTGCAATTATTATAAGTATTCTTTTTAGCTTATAGATTTAATTTAGCAAGAGTATAATGTTCTAGTAGTCTATAAGACCCCTATAGACTATATTTTAAAAAAAAACTCAAGTATTTTATTATAAGATCCTCTAGTACTACCATTTCTTAACCTGCCTTTTAGTATTGGGGAGGATTAGCAAGGGCCTTTGGGGGATAAAAGCAAATTACTAGACTAATTTGGGAATAACAGAATTGTGGATACTTGGATTAACCTACCTGTAGGTAATACAAATATATAGTAGATAGAAATTGGGAAGTTATTAATTATCCTTATCCTATAGTACTATAAAAGATTAAGGCTTTAATTAAGGTGTAAGCATGCTTTGTGATTATAACCCTTCCCAAGAATCTATATTTTTAGCATGCAATCTTTGTTATTCTAGATTAACTTTTAACTTATAGAGTGCTATTATATACAGAAACTTCTAAAATAAGCCCTGTTACTAGTAATATTTAATATATTTTCAAATACTATAGCTAATTATAAAAGTAGTATTATATTATACTATATACTATATGATTTTTCTTAAACCCTAATTCTATTTCTATTTTATAGAGCTCTATTTTCCTTTAGTATATAGTAATAAGGGACTAGATAAAAAAAATTACCTTAATGGTTTATAAGCTAGCATAGGACTTGAAAACTAATTAAAAAATAAAGGACCTAGATACTATTTTATTTTTTAATTATTACCCTTATAGTGCGCGGCTTTAGAACTATTATAATACTTTAATAAAGTTTAAAATAGCCTCTACTATCTTAGCTTGTAAAGCAGTTTCTTGTATATCTTTTTCTCCTTCTCCAGGTCTTTCTAGTAGGGTTAATATGCTATTAAATATATTGCCAACTTTATCCTGGAGCTCTTGGTGCAGGTGTCTGAGCCTAGGGCAGTCTAGGAGGACATAGATTATACTTTCCTGCTTACTATAGCTGCACTAGTTATTATTATAAAAATAGAAAGTTTTGGTATATATTAATAACTAGCTATGTCCTGCCTGCAACTGTATTAGTAGGTATACTTGGTTTCAAGGCAGAGATCTATATAGCTGTCTCGTGTACTTGGCTAGTAGTGTTTTGTTGACTTAACTAACAATAGAGAAATTTCTAGTAGGAAATAGATCAATTCTTAAAAGCTATAAGTGAATTCTAGAGGCTCTTGAAAAAGCAGGCCAAAGTACATAGTCAAATAAAGAATAATAAAACCTTTAACAAGGATGATAAGGGCTGAACTAAAGATATTTACTGGCATTTCCCACAATTTTAGGTAAGAGCCTAAGTAATTAAGTAATATTAGTAAGTTCTATAGACTATAGGCAGGTAAAGAGCTATCTAAGTCAAGGAGTATATCCTTTAATACTTGGCTGTAATTAAAAAAGCTAAATAAAATGTGGAAAAGCTCTGTGATTCATTTAATTATATAAATAAGAGGCTGTGCTAACAGGAGCCAAGCATAGTCAAAATTAATAGAGCCTTAGAAATAGTAGCTAAAGAATATACTAAAAGGGTTGAAGAGTTAAATAGTGCTATTAAGAGTGCCAAAAACACTAGAAGATAGAAATAGTATATATTAATTATTCTATATAAATAGTATCTTCCTAAATTTGCCTGTTAATAATTAACCTTATATTACAAGTCTTGGTTATTACAAAAATAGTAGGAGTTGTTATTAGTATTTATCAAGAAAATAAAGCTTTTTATAGGTAGTACTATAGGAGTGTAATTAGGTCTTTTATAGTACAGGATATACCTAATAAAATCTAGTTAGAGTAAAGAACTTCTAAGAAAATTCTACTTAAAGACTATAACTTATCTTGTAGGTATAGAATACTTTGCTATAGGTATAATAATTAGTATAAATACTATATGTATTTTATTCTAAGGGACTCACACACTTCTACTATATAATCAGATAGAAAAGCCAGCCTGTCATGATTATTTTTGCACCTTATCATGGTACTGTATAGTACTAATATATTATAATATAGATTCTAGTCCAAATTATTTTATAAAATTCTTTTTATATTGTAGGTACTATATAGTACCTTTTAAAAGCTTAATTTTAAGGTTAATACCTTCTATACTATACTTTAATAGAAGCTAATACTAATTAGTTTAGCCTATTCTAATAGTCTCTTAAACAAAAGTAAACCAAAAAGGTCTTTTAAAATAATATATATATTATAGCTTACTATATACTATATTATTTAGTCTACTAGCTTGAGAATCCTAAGCAATTATTATAGTTATAGTATTTTCTTAAAACTTTTGTATACTAGGAAATAGTATATGATAATTTTAGTAACTAATATATAGGGGTTTCCCTAGTCTTTTTAGGCTAGTCTATCCTTAAAAATAGTGACATTAATCCTTAATTTATGTAGTAAGTATAGTACTATACTATACAGTACACATGGTAGAAGAAAGAAATAAGAATTTTATAGGCTCCTCTCTTTTAAAATAAACTCTAGAGTAGAATTCTAAAGAAGTATACATGTAAGTAAGTAGAGAAGGAACCTGTTGCTATTAATCTTGGCAAAATACTATAGGCCTAATGTAACTTGTAGAACTCCCTATTTTCCCAGTATTTTTGCCCTTACTAAGTGTGTGCTTGAAATTTTTTTTACTTAATCAACATCCATGGTAGGGGCTATATGCTAAGTAAAATAATCTATGCTATGTTATCCCGCAATAGATAGCTTAATATTCCTAATAGAGTTTGTGTTTAACAAACCACTCTTTGTTTATAGCACTAAATAATATTTTTTAATATTACTATAGAAGGATTGGTTTATTATAACAGATCTTCAGGTTAATTAAATAGCCCAGCTGTAGGGGAATCCTTTAAATTAGGAATTAACTAGGTATTTAAGAGGATATACTATGCTATACCTAAGGATTTTAAGGCTAGCAGAAGCTAATAAGTATTAGCCTAAATATAATTAGTTAGCTTGATGTAATTTAGCATCTACCTGCTTATTCTATAGTTATTAAACATGTATACTAACATAGTATTACTTATATTAATTAATACTCTTCTTAGAAGCTATATAAAACAATTATAATATTTGGTTATTTACAGTACCACCCAAGCCTAGTATTAAAATCTCTTTAATATACTATGTTTTGCCATGCCTAGAAAGTTATTATTAGTAGAGAAAAGTTGCTTAGATAGTACTAGAGCCAAATTGCAGTAGTAGAATTAGTAAAAAAGGGGGCTATTTAAGAAAATAGTAGAATTTAACATTAAATACAATGTAGATATTTATATTACAGTTTACATGAAAAATACTAGCTAAATATACTTTCTTAATATATTAAAGGACAAGCTATAGCTCCTAACAAAATTAAACCTAATATATTTTTCTAAACTAATACTATTTTACCATGCAAGATATCTTACTACCTTAGGATTTATACTTCCTCCTACTGATAAAAAAGAAAATTAAAGATACCATTTATATTTAAAGGGATTTATACTATACTACCTAGGGATACTACAAGCGTGTGGATATTTATTAGGACAAGTATTTCTAAATAGGTTTTTTGGTTTCTCTAGGTATATAGGAAAGGGTACTAGCTACATGTAGAATTTATAGTATATCACAAATTTGGTTATATCTTGGTTAAAACCCCTAGCTAGATACTAGCTAGCATATACTAGCAAAGTAGAAGTTCTTAAACTTAGATACTTTTTTATATTAATATCTATCTATATATTCTAGTATATAGTATATATTTTATTACTAGTAGAAATAGTTGTAAACATGGTATTATTTATTTATTTGGAGGGTAGTAATAGTCTAAAAATAGGTAGGTAATATTACTATCTTTTTACCCATTTAGGATAACTGCTAGGATATCTTATTAGGGGAACTCGGCCTATTTTAAGTATGAATTAGGCTTAGGAAAAGATGAAAAAGTATATAATATAGTACCATTTTTACTGCTACTTAGGGTTTATCTCTTTATCTAGAATAGAAGAGCTAATCTATAGTATTTAGCCCTTTAAGAATATTAAATAGTTTAATTTCCATGTTGGATGCTCTATTCTGTTTATCCTTCAAGTATATATATAGTACTCTAATAGAACAACTTGTTTTGCCCTTTTTTTAATTGGTAAGACTAGCCAGCTTTTTACTATAGAGAATAGTTTATACATTTAATCAATATAATTAGTCTAATTTAAGATGCTTTCTAAAAAGTTTTTTTTAGTAGGTGTTTAGTATACTATATACAGATACTTAACCTTTAGGTTCTTATAATACCAATTAGGCCGCACTTAGGGATACAACAAATTATTTTAAATGATTTTACTATGCTTGTATATAAACCCTCTAAGCTCTAGAGCTGTATCCCTATAGTAAGAAAGATTTTAATTTCCTACTGTAATAGCATTTTTCACTATAACCCCCAAAAACCTCAATAGAACAGGAATACAAGCAGAATCAGATATATTACTAGTAGGCCAACCCTCTTTAGGATAGCTAATTAGTAAGAAAGGATTGCATATACTTATTCTATCTTTTTTTATATTTCTAATATAAGACTAGCTTATTTATCCTTTTTTTTGTGCCTATTCCTTACTATTGTCCTCTCTCCTTGAAACTAACTACACTAGGACCTTTGCTACCTCAATCCCTGAGCCTGCCCTACTAGGGTTAATAACATACTTTAGAATTAGTTATATAGTGGCTATACTTAGCATAACTATATATACTATAGGTCTTGTGATTGGCCCCCTCTTCCTTGTTCTATTATTAGAATCTTATGGTTAATGCTAGGTATATATTATGGTATCCTCAAGCCTAATTATATTTACTACTAGAGCAGGTATAGCTAGGAACTTTAAAATATATTTAATCTACTAATTTTTAAATAGCTATACTAGGTCTACTGGAATTGCACTAGGTACAGGAATAATCTCTAACCTATGGCCTCCAGGTAAGAAGCAAGCAGTTGCCTCTCTTATCTTTATTACATGCCCTTTCCTAGCTTCTAGCCTAGGTCCTCTTGTTAGTACATACATTACTAGCACTTATCAAGATAATTAGTAGTAGATATAGTGGACTCTTGTCTTTACAGGACTTCTAATATGGGCAATAATCCTTCTAATATAGGAAACTTAGCTACCCTATTACTGCTATTATAGCTCCTCTAGACTTTAATAATAATCTATATTTCTGCTTTTAAAAATACTTGTTTTAGATTGGATTATTATTTTACTATCTATGTATACATCTTTTAGATATACTATTATTTTTAGTTTTCTCTCAAGTTTCTTTTATATCTTAAAGTTTAAATATAGATTTAATAATTATAAGACAAGTCTATATTTTCTAAGTCTTATTATTAGCTACTTCTTCACAACAATAATATTTATTATGATGGAGAAAACTATTATTACTACTAGAGGTGGGACATTTACAGATCAAATAAATCTAGAAAGATAGTTATATAGCAGAATCATAGGGGTACTACTCTTGCTTATAGGAGAAATATAGTCTATAAATTAATAGAAGTTTTATTAATATATTTACTTACTTGGTGAAAACAGGTATACAATAGCCACTTGTTAGGGATCTAATTGGGAACTTCTTGTCAGCTCTAGTATTCTTGTAGGCTGGGATGTTCTCGAGCTATTTGTAGGTACAACCCTCCAGAGAACAAGAAACTAATAATCTTATAAGTTGCTATTATAGCTATCAACTATAATATATATTTCAGATATTTATCCTGCTGAGGTTGTTTCATCAGGTAGGTATCAACTCTCAACCAATACTCTTCTCTAGTATCCTAACACTAATATAACAATTGCTACTAATAGTGCTCTAAGATATATTTTGGGAGCAATATTCCTATTATTCACACTTAAAATGTATGATGCTTTAGGTCCTCCTTAGGTAAGTAGTATATTTGCCTTTCTATCACTATTTCTAATGCCTATTCCATGGCTACTCTGCAAATACAGCAAACGTCTAAGGCACACCAATTCGATACAGGTGGACACCAACAATATAGCTGACGCATGAGATTACAACCTTGCAGCTTTCGGAAATATGTTGACAGCCAGGTCACAGAAGTGCATGCAGAGTCCCACTCGAAGCCAACTGCTGGTGCGGTGCCGCGGTCCACTCTACTATTATACCCACGTCAAGCTTTGCCTAGATTAGCTAGGGCGTATGAATACTTTACTCTGCCCAAAAGTCTGGTCTTGCGGCCGTTTAGATAAGCTTACATTTACAAACGACCATAAGGCTACTGTGTCTGACAATTTATACATATTGTAGTGGTTGAGGTATATTATCTCTGATCTGTATACGTCTGGTGCTCAGATCATGCTCCAGTTCCTTCCCTGGCTTATTTTTGGCTTGTAAGGGGACTTGTTTCGTTAGATTCACGATTACATTGTAAGGGGCGGTGACAGAACATTACTAGCAATTTTCCATCACGGACACGCAAAGCCTTCTGGCTACTGTGAGTCAACTTTTAGGAGTGGCGATGACTCCCGCTATGTGGAGTGTAATATAGTGCAAGGGCTGGTTCACTCCAATACTGTAGAAGGAAAATTGGGAATGAACGTTAAACCTCTCTTTGATATAAAGTCACATTCTATGAGGAAAGGGTGATTAATTAGAGTACCTAAATATGTCGCCTGAATTAGTATCCTTTATTAGATGGTATGCCTCTTCTAGATAGTTAATTTAGATAATTGGATGTCTTAACTCTACCTAAATGATGTGCAGATACGACTCTTGCTGTGATATGGTACGATATATTAAGAGGTTGACATATACAGTTTTTGTGTGTGTGTGTGTGTTTGTGTTTGTGTTTGTGTGTGTGTGTGTGTGTGTGTGTGCTTATGTACCCCGACCCCTCCCGAGTTGGAACTCTGAACTGAGGTACAAGTGTGATGATATTCAGAACTATCAATGGGGGCAGATACAGCTATTTGTAGCTTAGAGAGCTGCCTCCTACTGCCTCACACATTTCCCTTATCAGGCTACCGCTCGTAGCTTGATAGTTCTATGCAGGACACATGTCACAATCGTATATCACATCATACTATCTGACATGGGATCCAACTTTGGCGAGGGGTTAGGGTAAATGAAACCATCATCATCATCAGCTGTATTCAAAAAAGCCGCAGAATTCAGCCTCGAATGTGAATCAGATATTTCCCTTGCCCTTCAAACGAACCTCCATATATTACAAATCGTATGCTAAGCGGAATCCGAATAAGTGTATCACGGCTGATACGCTAAGAGGGATGAAACTCGAAGACGAGCAATCTGGCGTCCCTGGCGCGAGTGCTTCAACGTTCGCATCCATCAATTGCATTCTCAAACAAACAGACTCATGGATAGTAAGACCCTGCTTCATTGAATCACGGATCGTCGGGAAACGGACGCTTTACCCCTGGATTCCGAAAGCAAAACACTCTCTATGCGTGCTTATATAAAGCATGACTCCTAAACAACCTCTTTGGGTGAAGAAGATTATGGAATAGGCGTTGGCCATTATCCCCGTACTGCGCGCTCCCGTACTGTATTCCTGAACGCCATCCTTGAAGCAGAGCCTTCCTTCTAAGTAGAGGAGATCCGCCCATAATTGCTTCTTTTCAGTTGTCGGTATGCGGTCTGTGGGAACGGGTAACTCAAACTCTCTTTCTTTCACCTTACCACTACTATCGAGCATCCCTAGCTTCTTCCTCCATTTGTTAGCAGAATACTTTCAGATCTCCTGCCGTTAAGAAGGATTGGTAAACCTTATCTGAGAAGGGATCGAATGTAACGTTTCCTGTTCTCTATCAATATTATTGAACACCACTGGAATAATATTCACAGGAAGCTCCCCCTTTGCTTACTTTGCTATTGCCTAGGAAGCCCCTACTTTTCATATACTTTCTGTTCAATGGTGAAAATAATTATCAAGCCAGATAGTATCTTGTTCAAGATGTGTCTGGTGCTTAAGCTGAGGAAGGATATATCTCACAATATTGATAGGTAGATCATCCCTTGCGGGTTCACCCTAAATTCCAGCTACGGCTACCCTGAATTTCCACTTAGGCATTACTATTACCCCAACTAAGTTAAACTACATATTTAACGCCGCCTGGAATGGAGTTTTATGCGGTACAAAGTACGTCCCTGTGAAAAACATCCAAGCAGCCATCATTCCGTCCCAAATTCCCCAGCCCCAGACGGCTGGATAGAAACATGAAGAATTAAATACCTTAACCCTTAATCCTGAGGAGGCAAAGGGTGACATTGTGTGTTAACTTTCATCCCAGGGTTTATATAATGAGGTCTTACTCTGATAGAGTCAGGGATGCTCTCCATTCTCTCAGGATCTTACTTTCTCAGTCTTTATTAACTGATTCCTAACCCTCTTCGTCAACATGAAGTTCCTAAGTGTTTTGGTACTTTTAGCCCCACTGGCCTTAGCTATTCCAGCTGTAAGTGACTTCTGTGCACCACTTTCCCAAACTAGGTCGCGTGCTAACTGTCAATAAATACACTCAGGAAAACGTGAGTTTATTATATACATCAAGGTAGTATGAGTTTAGCACATTGTTAGCTAACAAGAATCCGGCTTATTAGCGTCAACAAATCCCGACCTGCCCTGTAAGTACTTAGTGTTCCCTGAGAAGATTGAGTCCAGAACTAATGGATGCGGGAATTATAGGTAGGGGTAAGTAGCAGTGCCTTTTCTCAGCTCTCTATTAATTAAACAAAATTAAAACCAAATCATCTAGGGAGCGGTAAGGAGTCTTCGTTACTGGTTATATTAGGACAATGCTAACACGGGGCGAAGAGTGCTGGTGTTTACGGAGTAAGTAATTTACAGATATTAAGGGCTATGACTATAGTTATGTCATATGATGCTAATATAATACATTTCAAATAGCCTGGCATTGTTGTGAGCCTTTCCCAGACCTTTTGTGTTCCTTCTGTTTTTGGACACTAACTGTGACTGAATAGATGGGTTTTTGCAAACCAACCTGCGTAAGCAGCCCCATAATGTTCAACTTGTTCAATCTCCCGAGGTCCCTTCCTAAGCTTACCCTATATGATGATACAGCTTACCCATGTGAGTCCCCTCCACTTCAATGTCTACGTACGTGTGCTTCATTTAATGACGCTAATGAAACGGGCTATAGGGATACGCATCCGGCGAAGTAAGTTAAGAGGGCCTTGCAGAGCATGATATATCTAAAAAGTGTACTGATATCAGTCTAGCACTGCTTGTGGGATGGTAATCCCAGCTTCTGCGCGTGCAGTTCTCGCATATGACCATACAGGGCACAGCTGTTTACAATGCTCTGGTATCATCGTATTATCATGCCTTGATATAGGTTTTCCTGTATTGTAATGCAAATGTAAAGGCGGTTGCTTGAGTCTGGATTCTATTTAAGGCCGTAACACAACAGTATTTTCTCCTTGTTGTTCGAGCAAATCTTGGATTCATGGGGAACATATGGTTCCTGTTGTGTTCCAGAGGAAGGTTGGTTGTTGTATTCACATCTGAAAACTTGAGGGTCCATTTACAAGACGAATATCAGATTGATTTCCAATCAAAACCTAAATTTCTCTCTTTCTTTTATTCTCCTACTTCTACTAAATCTACAATCACTTGCTAAGTGATTAACAACTACTTACCAATATGGATCCTAATCTATTATTAGATATTAATATTAAAAACCCTGTTGCTACAAATCCTATTAAGGCCTCCCTGCAAACACACACATACACACACCTTTGATACAAGTCAATATGTTAGTAAGGCACTCTGACATTGACTTATCTTAACAAGTTCAGTTACATGAGTTCCTTCCAAAGGAATGTTGGAAGCCCTAGTCAAAGACTCTCGTCAATCTCCATCAATGGATATATGCACCTCTTGCCTGGTCCAGGTTGAATCTTGTGCAACCCCTTCAACTCATTCTACCACGACTACTAGTGGAATACTTATCCGCAGACTGAACCACGGCATCTCAAACCATAAAGGTATAATTCGCAGTAACCGCCTACGATATGACGCTTGGAGTGGATTTGATGTCCCGTATAAGTCGCCTCCAGGGGTGATGCGACTAGCCGAGGTCACGTGACCACACACCCTCTCAGGTCGGTCGTCAGTAGCTAGATAGAATCCAAGCGACTTTGTTCTGGCAGACACCTTCTAACTTCTATGTAACGCGGAGTTTGCTACAGTAGAAATCAGGGTGTTGGGTGAGCGTCCGGTTAGAGAATTGGGAAAACTTGAAAAACGAGTGTTTACTTCCAAAACGAGCACCAGATCACCACAGGGATACAGTCTTGAAAGAGAATTATGCCAAGGTGGCAGTACTATAATACCGTTTATTTGCTGGTAATTGTTCAGAGATCATGTTGAGCATAATGTAAAGTAGTCCAGATTGACAAACGGCAAAAAAAGTGCTGAAAGGTTGAACTTCAGCTCACAGTGGGTTGATCTTCCCTGACTTGTTTACCTTGTCGACAACAACTTGCTCGGGTCTTTTTTCTTAAGATAGGAGACCAGATCTTCAGTTGTACACACCTTAATTCCCCATCTCCTTCCAAACTGTAAACAACCATCACGTCGTAACATTCCGTTCGGGCCACTGATTTTTGGCTCTCCTTCGATCTGCAGGCCTTCTTCGATCATCTCACCAATTACACCAACTTCAGTTCTACCTGCAAGTCGACAAAGCGCCACTGTGGCTTCTGTGTGCCCGCGGCGCTCAGTGAGGCCGCCGTCTCTCTCCCGTAGTGGGGCAATATGGCCAGGCCGTCTAAAATCACCTGCACGCGCTTTTGGCGATGCTAACTGGCGACAGGTGAGGGCTCGGTCGTGGGCCGAGATGCCAGTACTCAGTGAAGGGTCAAACGAGTCAACCGTTACCGTAAAAGCGGTTCCATTTGCATCAGTATTCTTGGAGACCATCTGGCGTAGATCGAGACGGGAGGCTATATGAGGAGCCATTGGCGCACAAATCAAGCCACTATGGACAGCCATTAGCCATTTACTGGGCTACTAGTAGGGACGTGCAAGTCATACCTAGTGTAGCGAATCATGAAAGCCATCTGTTCAGTTGTAATAGACTCTGCAGCTGCCACGAGATCCCCTTCATTTTCACGTTCTTCAGAGTCCAGGACAATCACCATCTGTCCGTTTTCTAGTTATTAAGTTAGATTAACTGCATTCTTAGTTAATAGTGTCTTGAGGCGAGAACGCATACTGATATCCTCCACCACATCTTCGATTGTATCAAACGTGAAATATTCGTCCTTGGTCATGGCTAATGTATTTAGATGGTGAATTTTCCGCGGATCTGGGTTGGAGAGGAAAATAAAACAGAAGCTCACTTCCAAGTCCCTTCCAATGATATATCATCCACATTCTCCTATACAAGGACAGAGTCATCCTTTGATAATGTAGAAGAGGGTCAAAGACCATTCATTTTGATCTGCGCACCCTCCGGCTCACCTCCTCCTTACTGATTGCCCATCGAATTCGTAACACAGTAAATAAATACCAATATAATCAAAAAAATTCCTACACCGCAAAGATTATTTATGGATAAAGGAAGGGATACTTAGAGTGCCCCCACTTTAACACCCCAACGGTCCTATTATCGGGGCCGGGAGACATCAACGCAAGGAGGAAGGATGATGGAATTCGAACTCCATATACTGTACACCGGCATGGCAGAAGGCTGGACCGGCCCAGAAATTTAGCATGTACCAGGTGTTTACCCTCTCTCAGCAAGTCGCCCTATCATGAATGTTAGGATCAGCCCCACAGTAGGCAACAACAGCAGTTGCTTTCATTTCTACTTTTTTTTCTCCACCAGTAAGTCGGCATCTGGTGGAATAGTCGAATTCCCCTCGTCTTGCCCTCATTGTACAAACATTCCGAGCAGCTGTACCCATGACCAGTATAACAATATCAAATATGCGCGGACAAAAGCAATCTTGTTTATACGTCGGACAAGATATCAATGCAATATTTGCCTACATAGAGCATTCCTTACATTACCTTTCCAGTAAGGGGATTCAGTCTCCCAGGAAACATTCTGCTGCCGTTGTTACCCAGCTATACACGTGAATCTCTCTTATGAAGCTTATAAGCCCTCCTGGGATTGAGAAATTGAGAATTCACTATCCTCTGCAGTCATTTCAAGATGCGTGCTTTGGTCTATTTGGGATCGGGT
The DNA here is from genome assembly GCF_044049455.1 of Aspergillus lucknowensis. Classification (NCBI taxonomy): domain Eukaryota; kingdom Fungi; phylum Ascomycota; class Eurotiomycetes; order Eurotiales; family Aspergillaceae; genus Aspergillus; species Aspergillus lucknowensis. Next base: position 415,735 of record NW_027263564.1, on the reverse strand, counting down.
GCTATAACCGTCGAAGACCGACCCAAGCCAACTATCCAGAGTCCTACTGATGCCATTGTACGGGTTACGCATACCGGAGTATGCGGGACAGACCTACATATTATCCAGGGACGCGTACCATCCTGTTCAGCTGGTCGTATCCTTGGCCATGAAGGGGTTGGCATCATAGACGCACTTGGACCTGGGGTAGCAAACCTTCGGATAGGGGATCGGGTGCTCATTGGCAGCATCTCTGCATGCGGTAAATGCCCTGCATGCCGTCAAGGGATGAACTCGCACTGTGCATCTGGAGGTTGGTTACTGGGAAACACAATTGACGGTGTGCAAGCAGACTTTGTTCGAATCCCTCACGCGGATTTCTCTCTTCATTTGCTTCACTCAGAGATTCCTTCCCCCGCGGCAGTTGCTTTGTCTGACGCATTCCCCACTGCATACGAGGGAGGGATCCAGAATGGGCAGGTTCACCCGGGAGCAGCCGTCGCCATAGTCGGAACTGGGCCTGTTGGATTGTCAGCTTTAATGCTGACACGAGCATTATATCCGTCCGCATTCGTTGTGGTAATAGGTCGAGGGGAATCAAGGCTAAGAATCGCGAAGTCATTTGGAGCGCAACATATTTTCAGCACACTCAATGGTATATCTTCAACTATTGAGGCAGCGAAAGCTATTAACAAGGGTCGTGGATTCGATGTGGTCGTCGAAGCGGTTGGAACGCGCCAGAGCTTCGACCTGGCCCAACAGTTAACGGGGGTGGGCGGCACTATTGCCACCCTAAGTTACTTCAACTCGAAATGTGATCTGCATCTAGACACACTTTGGAACAAGAACATCTGTGAGCCATTGGTGAACCAAGTTGAGAAGTTGTCTTGTCTCATAATCTCAACAGGCCTGAGGACTCGACTCACTGACGGCGGGTCGATCCCAGAACTCCTGCGGTTGACTGAGTCGTCAACCATTGATCCTGGTGCTTTAGTATCGCATGGTTAGCATTGATTCTGGTATACACAAAATTGGCAAGGAAACTGACTGTTTTGCGCAGTTTTCTCGTTTTCAGACATCATGAAAGGATACGAAACGTTCCAGGCAGCGTCGGCCCAAGATGCACTTAAAGTGGTAATATACCTCTAGAGAAGCTGAATTTGTCTTTGAACTTTATTCCTTACACTGGCTACTACCTTTGACATTTCTTTTCTCGAATTATTTCTTCACCAGACTATCCCACATTTCGCGAAAACAGGATTGTCCAAAGTGTTTAAACCATGGGAACTGTTGAATGCCCAAGACAAGGGGTCGCAATTTAACTAGTTTAAATATGTTGGCTTTTATTCTACTATACACGCTGTATTAAGTTACTTTTCCGACAATCAATGATTGACCCCGCCTCACAATTGACCTGGATGAATTATCCGTGGGACATCATTGGCCCGAGGCTGGGAGCGCGAAAGTATCTGCGCCTACAGTGTGACTCTGGCTGTGTAGCTCTGATTTGTTTATAACCATTCCTCTGCGTCAGTCATCCAGGCTTTCCCCATTCCGTCGCGGTGAACAATGGATGATGGTCGGGAAGGCCTGGCTCGGTCGGAGGGGTGAGGGGAGGCTGCGGCTCCGTCGTCGATCCCCGGAGAGTTTGACACGGGGAATGCCACAGTCTTGGTTCGCGGGACTTCAGATTTAAGACCAGCATGTATATATCATCATGAGTGGGGTCTGACGTGTTTTGATGCGCAGGCTCCCTTGTGGTCAGAGTTCAACCGCTTTAGTCCTGCATCCACTCTACGGCTTGAGTGTGCCGAGTATTGTGGAGGGCAATGTTACGTTTTTCTGAAGAACTGTACATACATACAGTGGCATGACAAAAGTTTGCAAAAATCCCCACAGTAAGCGCTAGTACAAAAGTAATGCCGCTTCCTAATTAGTCTTAGTCGAAGCTATTCTGCCAGCCAAAACAACGCGTTGAGAGTAATTTGGGGTGGTGAAGCAATTAAATCTCTATATAATAATGCCAAAATGCAAGGAATTGACACTAGATATCCGGGCCAGGCTCTGTGAGCTTAAGGCAATTGGATGGTTATTTAAGATGATCCATCAGCGATATCCTGATATTCTATATGCAACAATCTATTCCACGATAAAGCGCGAGCGTACGCGGAAAGATCAAAAGTCCTCCCCTCGCTCTGGACGGCCTAAAAAGATCTCTCCTGAGGAACAACAACATCTACTAGATCTAGTAGAGCAAGATCAGCATATTAAGATGCACGAGCTCTCCAAGGCAGTCCAAAGCAGCCCTTCAGTCCGTACGGTTCAGCGACTATTCCGTACACTATACATGCGGAAATGGAAGCAATGTGAGCGGCCAGAAATTACGCCTGCAAATGCAGAAAAGAGGCTAAGATGGGCACAAACTTATGCAGAATATACCGCAGAGGACTTTTACCGGGTTATCTGGTCTGATGAGTGCTCTGTTGAGCGAGGAGCTGGCGCGCGAAGGATATACACCTTCCGATCCCCAAGACAACAAATTATTGAACGAGATGTCCATGCTGTACGCTATGGCAAGGGTGTGAAGCAGATGTTCTGGGCTGCCTTTGGCTTTAATCGACGGACTGGTCTTCTTCCTCTTGAGGGTGATCCTGAGGCTGCACGAGGGGGGGTTACTGCCTGGGTTATACAGGGGGTATATGAAGCATTTCTCCCAGAAATCCTAGGCCCTGGGGATATCTTCATGCATGACGGAGCCTCCGTACATAGAGCTTATATTATACGCGAACTTCTCGCAGATATGGGCGTGGAAGTTATGGAATG